>NW_022144345.1:0-1489 GCF_007565055.1 Rhinopithecus roxellana
ATCCAGATATGAAAACTGGAAAGAAGCTTTCTTAGAAACTTCTTGGTGATGTGTGAATTCATCTCACAGAGTTACACTTATGTTTCGTGGAGCAGTCCATTAACACTGTCTTTGGGGAAACTGAGAAGGGCTTCTTGGATCACATTGAGGCCTAGCTGATAAAGGAAATTTCTTCCGTTCAAAACGTGAAAGAAGCTTTCTGAGAAACTTCTTTCTGATCTGTGAGTTCATCTCACAGAGTTACAAACTCTGCCTCAAGAAGCAGATTGCTAACACTCTTTCGTGGAATCTGCAAAGTATTTTGGAGCTGTATGCAGCCCATGGTGATAAAGCAAATATCCTCAATAATAACTAAAGAGAAGCTTTCTGAGAAACTGCATTGCCATGTGTGAATGCAACTCACAGAGTTACACGTTTCTCTTCAGTGATCAGTTTGTTAGCACAGTTTCTGGAGATCTGCAATTAGATACTTCACAGCGCAATGAACATTACAGTGACAAAGGAAATATCCACATATGAAAACTGGAAAGAAGCTTTCTTAGAAACTTCTTGGTGATGTGTGAATTCATCTCACAGAGTTACACTTATGTTTCGTGGAGCAGTCCATTAACACTGTCTTTGGGGAAACTGAGAAGGGCTTCTTGGATCACATTGAGGCCTACGCTGATAAAGGAAATTTCATCCGTTCAAAACGTGAAAGAAGCTTTCTGAGAAACTTCTTTCTGATCTGTGAGTTCATCTCACAGAGTTACAACTCTGCCTCAAGAAGAAGTTTGCTAACACTCTTCTCGTGGAATCTGCAAAGTGATATTTTGGAGCCTGTAGGGGCACATGGTGATAAAGGAAATATCCTCACATAATAACTAAAGAGAAGCTTTCTGAGAAACTGCATTGCCATGTGTGAATGCAACTCACAGAGTTACACGTTTCTCTTCAGTGATCAGTTTGTTAGCACAGTTTTCTGGAGATCTGCAATTAGATACTTCACAGCGCAATGAACATTACAGTCACAAAGGAAATATCCACATATGAAAACTGAAAGAAGCTTTCTTAGAAACTTCTTGGTGATGTGTGAATTCATCTCACAGAATTACACTTATGTTTCGTGGAGCAGTCCATTAACACTGTCTTTGGGGAAACTGAGAAGGGCTTCTTGGATCACATTGGGCCTAAGCTGATAAAGGAAATTTCTTCCGTTCAAAACGTGAAAGAAGCTTTCTGAGAAACTTCTTTCTGATCTGTGAGTTCATCTCACAGAGTTACAAACTCTGCCTCAAGAAGCAGATTGCTAACACTCTTTCGTGGAATCTGCAAAGTGATATTTGGAGGTTATTGCAGCCCATGGTGATAAAGCAAATATCCTCACATAATAACTAAAGAGAAGCTTTCTGAGAAACTGCATTGTCATGTGTGAATGCAACTCACAGAGTTACACGTTTCTCTTCAGTGATCAGTTTGTTAGCACAGTTTTCTGGAATCTGCAATTAGA
>NW_022144346.1:0-18617 GCF_007565055.1 Rhinopithecus roxellana
TTATACAACATAACTATCTTGAATAATGTGAATCAATGATATTAAACTTTCCCTCTTCTAGCTGGGCACAGTGGCTCCTGCCTGTAATCCCAGCACTTTTGGAGGCTGAGGAGGGCGGATTGCTTGAGTCCAAGAGTTTAAGACTAGTCTGGGCAACATGGCGAAAACCTGTCTGCAAAAAACACAAAAATTAGCTGGGCATGGTGGCACTCATCTGTAGTCCCAGCTACTTTGGAGGCGGTGGTGGGAGAACCACTGGAGCCTGGGCAGAGGTTGCAGTGAGCCAAGATCCTGCTACTCCACTCCAGCCTGGGCAATGGAGTGAGACTCTGTCTCAAAAAAAAGGAAAAAAGAAAAGAAAGAAAAAGAAAAATTGTCTGGAAAATTTGCAGAAAGCATAGCTATTTTTTATTAGTCTGTAGCCACATTTTGAGCCAAACTTGTCAATGAAAAGAGTCAAACTCTGTAAAATATTTGAAGAGATTTATTCTGAGCCAAATAAGAGACCATGGCTGTGACACAGCCCTCAGGAGATTCTGAGAACATGTCCCCAAGGTGGTCCGGGTGCAGCTTGATTTTATACACTTTAGGGAAGCACTAAATATCAATCAAGTACATTTAAAGATTTACAATTGGTCTGGGTTATAGGTAAATTAAAAATTTTCTGGGCCGGGCGCGGTGGCTCACGCCTGTAATCCCAACGCTTTGGGAGGCCGAGGCAGGTAGATCACGAGTTCAGGAGATTGAGACCATCCTGGCTAACACGGTGAAACTCCATCTCCACTAAAAATACAAAAAGAAATTAGCCGGGTGTGTGGCGGGTGCCTGTAGTCTCAGCTATTTGGGAGGCTGAGGCAGGAGATGTAGTCTTGCTCTGTTGCCCAGGCTGGAGTGCAGTGACACGATCTCAGCTCACCTGAGGTCAGGGGTTCGAGACCAGCCTGGCCAATATGGCAAAACCCATCTCTACTAAAAAAACGAAAAAATTAGCTGGGCGTGGTGGCACATGCCTGTAATTGCAGCTACTCAGGAGGCTGAGGCAAGAGAGTTGCTTGAACCCAGGAGGCAAAGGTTGCAGTGAGCTGAGATCGTGCCACTGCACTCCAGCCTGGGTGACAGAGTGGGACTCCATCTCAAATTAATTAATTAATTAATTGTGCATTGTAGTCTTTTGTCAGTAGAAATTTCAGGATTCGCAAGAGAAGTTACATTTTAGACATGGTAGCCCCCTTGATGGTTCTTATTAAACTGGGATTCATTTAAATGAAATAATAGCTACAATAAGCTTCATTGTAGTCCTCTTAATATATTTTTAATGTGATCCTTAGTTGTAAATTGAAGCTCAGTTCCCACATCAGTACTTATTCCCTGCTGAAAGAGCGCCGAACAAAACTCCTCTTTTTCATTCGAACACAGCCCTATGTTCTCCATTCATCTCCCACTGTTTGGGGATATTAACGGGACATGAACGCGCTGCCTCATTATTGCTGGAGGGCTCTGAGTCACAGCTTCCACAGATGATGAAGCCTCAAGGTAATGAATTAATTTATCTTAGAGCATCTCTTCTTGTTTGAAGACCATGGGAGTCCTTTACCATTACTTGAGTAATAGATTGTCTTTAGTTCCTGATTTTTTTTTTCTGTTGCTTCTAAGAAGAGACAAGTTTGCACTAATGCATTGGAAATCATCGAAGCCTTCTAAGTCTTCATTTTTCCTTCTTTCAGTTCCCATTAAGTAAATCCACTGAGCTGTTCCACAAAGAACACCAGGGATATTAGAGGATATTTGCCTCTAGAGATTGCTACCAATCCCTCGCCTCTCGGGGTTCCTGGAAGAACTGACATGTGCAGAAGGTGCCCAGTAAATGTCAGTTTCATCCCTTTGGTGTTGCCAGATTTAGCAAAATGATTTTTTTCTTTATGTTTTTAAATTTTTTTGTTTTTATTTTTTTTCCAAGACTGAGTTTCGCTCTTGTTGCCCAGATTGGAGTGCAATGGCATGATCTCAGCTCACTGCAACCTCTGTCTCCCGGGTTCAAGCGATTCTTCTGCCTCAGCCTCCTGAGTAGCTGGGATTACAGGCGCCTGCCAACACACCCAGCTAATTTTGTATTTTCAGTAGAGATGGGGTTTCACCATGTTGGCCAGGCTGGTCTCAAACTCCTGAGCTCAAGTGAACTGCCTGCCTCAGCCTCCCAAAGTACAGGGATTACAGGCGTGACCCACTGTGCCCGGCTTAATTTTTTTAATTTTTTATTCGTTTTTGATCAGTGTCAGAATTTAATTTTTTTTCTTTTGAAACAGGGTCTCACTCTGCCACCCAGACCCACCTCAAACATAAGAAATATGTCTGACAAACAGTTACTTTGATAAAGTATAGAGGTTAAAAATCCTCTTACTTCTAGAATCCTAGGAATTGAACTACCCCTGAGAATCCAAAATTCTGGGGTGCAGTGGCACAATCATAGCTCATTGCAGCCTCAAACTTCTAGGCTCAAATGATCCTCCCGCTCGGCCTCCCAAGTAGCTGGGTCTACAGGCAAGTGCCACCAAGCCCGACTGCTTTTTGTGTTTTTAGTAGAGATGGGGGTCTCACCATGTTGCCCAGGCTGGTCTCAAACTCCTGGGCTCTAAGCGATCCTCCCACCTGGGCCTCCCAAAGTGTTGGGATTACAGGCGTGAGCCACCATGGCCAGCCAGCAAAATAAATTTTTAAAATATCCGGGTGCAGTGGCTCACGCCTGTAATCCCAGCACTTTGGGAGGCAGAGGAGGGCGGATCACGAGGTCAGGAGATCGAGACCATCCTGGCTAACATGGTGAAACTAAAAATATAAAAAAAAATTAGCTGGGCGTGGTGGCAGGAGCCTGTAGTCCCAGCTACTCTGGAGGCTGAGGCAGGAGAATGGCGTGAACCTGGGAGGTGGAGCTTACAGGGAGGCAAGATTGCGCCACTGAACTTCAGCCTGGGCCAGAGTGAGACTCCCTCTCAAAAAATAAAAATAAAATAAAATAAATAAATGTTAAAAATACAGGGCACCCAGCTAACTTTGAATTTCAGGCTAACAATGAAGAAGTTTTTAGTATAAGTAAGTGCCCAATTATTGCATGGGGGCATACTTACACTAAAAAGGTATTTATCATGTATCTGAAATTCAAAGGTAACTTAGCATCCTACATTTCACCCGGCAATCCTAGTCCCTTCCCCCACTCCACTTTGCGGGTCCCAGTCTCCTTTGCTAGAAACCCAATTTTGCTCTATTTTTTCCCTAACAAATGTAATTAAAGGAATTGTGTAGAAATTATTTGGGAAATTTTCTTTCTTTCTTTTTTTTTTTTTTCTTTTTTTTTGAGACAGAGTCTCCCTCTGCCACCCAAGCTGGAGTGCAGTGGCCGGATCTCAGCTCACTGCAAGCTCCACCTCCCGGGTTTATGCCATTCTCCTGCCTCAGCCTCCTGAGTAGCTGGGACTACAGGCGCCCGCCACGTCGCCGGCTAGTTTTTTTGAATTTTTTAGTAGAGATGAGGTTTCACCGTGTTAGCCAGGATGGTCTCGATCTCCTGACCTCGTGATCCGCCCGTCTCGGCCTCCCAAAGTGCTGAGATTACAGGCTTGAGCCACCGCGCCCGCCTCTTTCTTTCTTTCTTTTTTTTTTTTTTAGATTATAAGATTTTTTTTCTAGAAACTCAGTTTTGCCCTATTTTTCTGTCTAACAAATTTAGTTAAGGGAATTGTATATGATTCATTAGGGAAAATTTTTTTTTTTTTTTTTTTTTTTTTTTTTTGAGACGGAGTCTCGCTCTGTCGCCCAGGCTGGAGTGCAGTGGCCGGATCTCAGCTCACTGCAAACTCCGCCTCCCGGGTTCACGCCATTCTCCTGCCTCAGCCTCCCGAGTAGCTGGGACTACAGGCGCCCGCCAGGTCGCCCGGCTAGTTTTTTGTATTTTTAGTAGAGACGGGGTTTCACCATGTTAGCCAGGATGGTCTCGATCTCCTGACCTCGTGATCCGCCCGTCTCGGCCTCCCAAAGTGCTGGGATTACAGGCTTGAGCCACCGCGCCCGGCCGGAAAATTTTTTTTTTGTAGACAATAGGTGCTTTCTCTATTTTAGGCAGAGATCAGATTTTTTTTTTTTTTGAGATAGAGTCTCGCTCTGTTGCTCAGGCTGGAGTGCAGTGGGGTTTTTTTTGAGATGGAGTCTCGCTCTGTTGCTCAGGCTGGAGTGCAGTGGGGTGATCTCGGCTCACTGCAACCTCCGCCTCCCAGGTTCAAGCAATTCTCCCTGCCTCGGCCTCCTCAGTAGCTGGGATTACAGGTACATACCAGCATGCCCTGCTAATTTTCTTATTTTTCAGTAGAAACGGAGTTTTGCTATGTTGGGCAGGCTGGTCTCAAACTCCTGATCTCAGGTGATCCACCTGCCTCAGCCACCCAAAGTGCTGGAATTAAAGGCGTGAGCCACTGCACCTGGCCTTAGTTTTTTTTTTTTTTTTTTAAGCATTGCAAATACTAAAAAGTCTTCTCATGGCATATAATTCAGTGCCTGGCACATAATGGTTCTTAATGAATATTTAACAATTGAATGAATGATTGAATGAATGCCTGGACGAACATAGTCCTGAGGCTGTGTATGCAGAGAAAGAGCAAGTAAGATTTCAGCTAAGATGATCAATTGCTGTTAGGTGAGACCAAAAGGACTATGGAGAAGGAAGATGTAATAATGAGGGGACTAGCAGGCTGAATAATGGCCTCCCAAAGATGCCCACATCTGAGTCTCTTGGGAATATGTTACTTTACATGGCAAAAGGAACTTTGTAGATGCAATTTTCACATAAAGATTATTCCTTTTTGTTTTTTTTTGAGTTAGGGGCTCACTCTGTTGTCCAAGCTGGAGTACTGATGTGATCATAGCTCACTGCAACCTCAAACTCCCAGGCTCAAACGATCCTCCTGCCTTGGCCTCCAGAGTAGCTGGGACTACAGGTGTGCACCACCACACCTGGGTAATTAAAACAATTTTTTTTTTTTTTTTTTTTGGTGGAGAGGGAGGTTGTATTAGTCTGTTCTTGCATTGCTATAAAGAACTACCTGAGACTGGGTAATTTATAAAGAAAAGAAGGTTTAGTTGACTTCACAGTTCCACAGGGCTGTACAGGAGGCATGTCTGGGAGGCCTCAGGAAACTTTCAATCATGGCTGCAGGCAAGGGGAAGCAGGCACGTCTTACATGGCTGCAGCAGGAGGAAGGGGAGAGGGAGGGGGGAAGTGCTGCACACCTTTTTTTGTTTTGTTTTTTGAGACTGAGTCTTGCTCAGTCACCCAGGCTGGAGTGCAGTGAGGCAATCTCGGCTCACTGCAAGCTTCGCCTCCTGGGTTCACACCATTCTCCTGCTTCAGCATCCCGAGTAGCTGGGACTACAGCTGCCTGCTACTATGCCAGGCTAATTTTTTTGTATTTTTAGTAGAGACAGGGTTTCACCATGTTACCCAGGATGGTCTCGATCTCCTGACCTTGTGATCCGCCCGTCTCGGCCTCCCAAAGTGCTGAGATTACAGGCGGGAGCCACCACGCCCAGCCTGCTACACACTTTTTTTTTTTTTTTTTTGAGACGGAGTCTCGCTCTGTCGCCCAGGCTGGAGTGCAGTGGCCGTATCTCAGCTCACTGCAAGCTCCGCCTCCCGGGTTTATGCCATTCTCCTGCCTCAGCCTCCCGAGTAGCTGGGACTACAGGCACCCGCCGCCTCGCCCGGCTAGTTTTTTGTATTTTTTTTTTAGTAGAGACGGAGTTTCACCCTGTTAGCCAGGATGGTCTCGATCTCCTGACCGCGTGATCCGCCCGCCTCGGCCTCCCAAAGTGCTGGGATTACAGGCTTGAGCCACCGCGCCCGGCCCTGCTACACACTTTTAAACTAACCAGGGCTCATGAGAACTCACTCACTATCACGAGAACAGCAAGGAGGCACTCTCCCTCCATGATCCAATCACCTCCCACCAGGTCCCTCCCCTAACACTGCGGATTATAATTTGGCATGAGATTTGGGCAGGGACACAAATCCACACCATAGCAGGGGCTCTCACTATTTTCCCCAGACTGGTCTTGAACTCATGGCCTGACAAGCGATCCCAAAGTGCTGTGATTACAGGTATGAGCCACCACATCAAGCCAACATAGGGATCGGCACTCTAGCCTAGGCGACAGAGGAGACTCCGTCTCAAAAAAGTTACTTAACTAATTAAAACAAATAAAATAAATAAATAAATAAATAACCCTACACCTTCTGCCTCTGTGACTTTGCCTGTTCTGGGTATTTCGTGTGAATAGACCCATGCATCCGGTGGTCTGGGCACCTTTCAAACGCTTAGCCCCCATGTCGGCCCATGGCCTCCGGATTGGACGGCGCGGGAGGGGGGTGCGCGGGGCGCCCAATCCCTCCGGAGCATCTGGACTGGCCCGTGCAGGCGCGGGCTCCGGCAGAGGGCATCTGAGGGGCCGGGAAGCCCGGAAGTGGTGCAGGAAGCCGCCGACCACGCCGGCTTCTGATCGCTGGCACCCAAATTCAAGACAGCCCTGGTGACATAGCAAGAGTCTGTCTCTACAAAAAATTAAAAATTAGCCAGGCATGGTGGTGCCTGCCTGTGGTGCCAGCTACTCGTGAGGCTGAGGCGGGAGGATCACTTCAGCCTCGGGGTTTGAGGCTGCAGTTAGCTATAACTGTACTACTGCCTTCCAGCCTGGGTGACAGAGTTAAGACTTTGTCTAAAAAAAAAAAAAGAGAGGCCGGGCGCGGTGGCTCAAGCCTGTAATCCCAGCACTTTGGGAGGCCGAGACGGGCGGATCACGAGGTCAGGAGATCGAGACCATCCTGGCTAACACCGTGAAACCCCGTCTCTACTAAAAAATACAAAAAATAGCCGGGCGAGGTGGCGGGCGCCTGTAGTCCCAGCTACTCGGGAGGCTGAGGCAGGAGAATGGCGTAAACCCAGGAGGCGGAGCTTGCAGTGAGCTGAGATCCGGCCACTGCACTCCAGCCTGGGCGGCAGAGCGAGACTCCGTCTCAAAAAAAAAGAAAAAGAGAGAGAGAAAGGGAGATGGGAAGATTCTATGCTGCTGACTTTGAAGATGTTGGATGGGGAGCCAAGGAGTGCAGGAAGCATCTAGAAGCTTGGAAGAGGCAAGAAAATGGACTCTACTTTAGGACCTCCAGGAGGAATCCTGCAGACCCATTTTAGACTCTGACCCCCTAAATTCTAAGACAACAAATTTGTGTTCTTTTAAGCCATTAAATTCGTGGAATTTGTTACCTCAGCAATGGAAAAATGATACAAGGGGGATCAAAGTAATAAGCAAAGAAGGAGATGTTTTGGTGAGCTGGAAGCTTGCCCAGCTGGGAGAAATGTAACAGAAATTTACTTGGGACCAGTAACAAGGATAAGGAGCCGGAAAGGGTAGAAATCAACAAATGAGCAGATAAAAAGGGTTAGAGAACATAGATATGGGCAGATTGCCAACAACTGAAGAGAATGGATATATGGTTTGCTGGGGCTGCCATAACAAAATAGCCACCACAGGTGACTTAGACCAATAGAATTATTTGCTCACAGTTCTGGAGGCAAGAAGTCCAGCCAGGGTGCCTGCTGAGTTGGTTTCACCACACGGCTGCCTTCTGCTGTGTCTTACATAGTCTTCCCTCGGTGTGAAACATCCCTGGTTGCCTGTTGTTTTTTTTCTTATTTTTAAAATAAATAAAAACAGAAGAGAGAGTAGGAGAGAAGAGAGGAAGTCTCGCTATGGTTGAAGGGAGAGGAGAGAGAAGAGTCTCGCTATGTGTTGAGAGAGGAGAGAGAGAGGATAGTCCTCGCTATGTTGAGAGACGAGAGGAGAGAGTCTCGCTATGTTGCCACGGATGGTTTCTTCAAAACTTCTGAGCTCAGCAGTCCTCCTGACTTGGCCTCCCGGAAGGTGCTGGGATTACAGGCATGAGCCACCACGCGCAGCCCCTGGTGCCTCTTTGTGCGTCCAAATTTTCTCTCTTTTTTTTTTCTGGGACGGAATCTTGCTCTATCACCCCAGGCTGTAGTGGAGTGGCTGGATCTCGGCTCACTGTAACCTCCCCCTCCCAGGGTTCAAGCAATTCTCCGGCCTCAGCCTCATGTGTAGTTGGGATTACAGGCATGTGTCTCCACACCCAGCTAATTTTTTGTATTTTCAATAGAGACACAGGGTTTCACCATGTTGGCCAGGCTAGTCTCAAGTGATCTTCCTACCTCAAGTGAGCCTCCTGCTTTGGCCTCCTCAAGTGCTGGGATTACAGTGTGAGCCACCGAGCGTGGCCCCAAATTTCCTCTTCTTATAAGGACACCCAGACAGATTGGATTAGAGCCCATCCTAAAGGTCTCACTTTAACTTCATGCGCTTTTAAAGGCCCTATCTTCAAACACAGTTGCCTTCTAAGGTACTGGAAATTAGGGCTTCAACATTTGAATGTTGGAGGGCATCATTTAGCCCATAACAACTGGGTTGATAAATTGAGGGACCAGCCTACAGAACTAGCTGGTTAGTGGTCTGGCTTGGAGACTAAGGCCATTTGACAGTTCAACACAATGTGAAGCAATCCAGGATTGGAAGCCAGGACTGGGAACAGAGAACCTAAGGGTGACGATTGGTGATCATTTGAATACGATCTGTAGATTAGGTAAGCGTATGATCTCCGTGCTTATTTCCTTATTTTGATCATTGTACTGTGGTCACGTAAGACGTCAGTATTTCAGGAAGCTTGGGTGAAGAGTATGTGGTAACTCTTTGTACTATTTTTGCAACTTCTTTCAAAGTCTGTAGTTATTTCAAAATTAAAAGTTAAAAATCAAGGCCGGGCACAGTGGCTCGTGCCTGTAATCCAGCACTTTGGGAGGCCAAGGCCAGCGGATCACCTGAGACAGGAGTTGGAGACCAGCCTGACCCACGTGGCGAAACCCTGTCTCTACTAAAAAACACAAAATGAGCCAAGCATGGTGGTGCATGCCCATAGTCCCAGCTACTTGGGAGGCTGAGGCAGGAGAATCGCTTGAATTTGGGAGGGAGAAGTTGCAGTGAGCCGAAATCACACCACTGTGCTCCAGCCTGGGCAACAGGAGTCTGTCTCAAAAAAAAGAAAAAAAAAAGAAAAGTTAAAAATCAGGGCCAGGCGTGGGGGATCATGCCTGTAATCCCAGCATTTTGGGAGGCTGAAGTGGGCGATCATGAGGTCAGCAGCTCGAGACCATCCTGGCTAACACAGTGAAACCCCGTTTCTACCAAAAATACAAAAATAAAAAAAATTAGTCGGATGTGTGGCGGGGTACCTGGAGTCCCAGTTACTTGGGAGGCTGAGACAGGAGAATGGCGTGAACCCGGGAGGCAGAGCTTGCAGTGAACCGAGATTACGCCACTGCACTCCAGCCTGGGCGACAGAGCAAGACTCCATCTCAAAAAAAAAAAAAAAAAAAAAATTCAGAGCTGGGTTTGGTGGCATGTGCCCGTAGTCCCAGCTACTGGGGATGCTGAGGGTGGGAGTATTGCTTGAGTCCTGGAGTTCAAGACTAACCTGGGAAACATAGCGAGACCCTTCTTTCAAAATAAATAAATGCAATCATTAAAAGTTAACCATTTGAAAACTAAATAAAAGTAGGGTAAATAAGAGAACAGGTTTGGATGTGACTGTGAAAGAGTAGGAAAAAAGGTCAGAAAAGGCCAGACATGGTGGCTCATGCCTATAATCGCAGCACTTAGGGAGTTTAAGGCAGGAAGATGACTTGAAGCCAGTAGTTCAAGACGAGCCTGAGCAACATAACGACACCCTGACTGTACAAAAAAATACAAAATTTGCTGGGCATGGTGGCAGGCGTCTGTAGTCCCAGTTACTCGGGAGGCTGAGGGCAGGAAGATCCGCTGAGCCCTGGAGTTTAAGGTTGCAGTGAGCTATGATTGCACCACTGCACTCCAGCCTGGGAAACAGGGTAAGATCCTATCTCAAAAAAAAAAAAAAAAAAAAAAAAAAAAGATCAAGAAAAAAAGAAGCAGGAGAAAATGAGTTCTATGAGGTGAGAGACTCTGCAGTGTCTGTTGCTTGGGTTCCCACTAACACCCCACTTTTGGGACAGTGCCTGGAAGCTGGGAGCTCGGATATGTTTTGGGAAGTGAGGATCACTGAGGCACCAACTGAGAGGAGAAGGCACACTGGGCCTCATCTCGCATTCATAAAAGCCCTTACATTGTAACTTTTGATATTCTCTCTAGAGGAAGTCACACATCAGTTCAGTGTATTGCGTGTGTTGCAAATGTGAATTCGTGGCCTGCAAACATTTTAAAACACATTGCCATTTTGGTGACTGAGTTTTGCTATCGCTTCATTTCTTTTTCTCTTTTTTTTTTTTTTTTTGAGAGGGAGTCTCGGTCTGTCACCCAGGCTGGAGTGCAGTGGCGCCATCTCGGCTCACTGCCAGCTAATGACAATACTTTTCTCTTTTTTTTTTTCATAGAGCAGGGGTCTTCCTATATTGCCCAGGCTGGTCTGGAACTCCTGCCCTCAAAGGATCCTCCTAATTCTTCCAAAGTGCTTGGATTACAGACATGTGCCACTGCGCCCGGCCAAATGCACCCCTTTTTTTTAGTGTACAATTCAATGGTTTTTAATATATTCACCAATTCATGTAGCCATCACACCTATCAAATTTCAAAATGTTTTTGGCCGGACGCGGTGGCTCACGCCTGTAATCCCAGCACTTTGGGAGACTGAGATGGGCGGATCACGAGGTCAGGAGATCGAGACCATCCTGCCAAACACGGTGAAATCCCGTCTCTACTAAAAATACAAAACTTAGCCGGGCGCGGTGGCGGGCGCCTGTAGTCCCAGCTACTCCGGAGGCTGAGGCAGGAGAATGGCGTGGAACCCGGGAGGCGGAGCTTGCAGTGAGTGGAGATCGCGCCACTGCACTCCAGCCTGGGCGACAGAGAGAGATTCCGTCTCCAAAAAAAAAAAAAAAAAAAAAAAAAGTTTTCATCATTCCAAAAAATAACACCATATGGGAGGCCGAGGCGGGCAGATCACTCGAGATCAGCCTGGCCAACATGTTGAAACCCCCGTCTCCACTAAAATACAAAATAGTAGTCGGGCGTGATGGCGCACGCGTGTAGTCCCAGCTACTCGGAAGGCTGAGGCAGGAGAATGGCGTGTAGTCCCAGGGAGGCTGAGGCAGGAGAATCTCTTGAACCTGGGAGGCGGAGGTTGCAGTGAGTCCAGATCGCGCGGTTGCACTCCAGCCTGGGCGACCAGAGCGAGACTCCATCTCAAAAAATCTAATTAATAAATAAAAAGAAATATAAATAAATAAATAACCCCATTACTTCTGCCTCTGTGGCTTTGCCTTGTTCTGGGTATTTGTGTGAATGGACCCAGGTATGGGGGTGGGCCGGGCACCTTTCAAATGTTCAGCCCTCACGACGGCCCGTGGCCTCTGGATTGGACGGCGGCGGGCGGGGTGTGCGCGGGGCGCCCAATCGCTCCGGAGCGTCTGGAGCTGGCAGGTGCAGGTGCCGGCGGCGCTGGCTCAGGGGCAGCTGGAGGCCCAGGAGGCTCGCACGCCGTGCAGGAAGCTGCTGACCACGCGGGCTCCTGATCGCGGGAGCCCACAGCGCGGACATGCGGGCTGGTGGCCGGCATTGTCGCGCGCGGCCCGGCGCCACCCGTGGCCCACCAACGTGCTGCTCTGCGGCTCGCTCTTCACGGGCCGCGGACGCGCTGCAGCAGCGGCTGCAGGGCGGCGAGGCCGACTGGCGCCAGACGCGGCGCGTGGCCACGTTGGTGGTGACCTTCCACGCCAACTTCAACTACGTGTGGCTGGGCCTGCTGGAGCGCGCGCTCCCGGGCCGCGCGCCGCGCGCGGTGCTGGCCAAGTTGCTCTGCGACCAGGTGGTCGCGGCGCCCATCGCGGTCTCGGCCTTCTATACCGATGAGGGGCCGGGAGGGGATCTGGGGGGGTGGGCCCCGGTATTGGGGGACTGGAGGCAGGGACTCGGGATCAAGCGGCTGGAGGGAGGGCGCTGCAGGAACCTGGGGTCCCGGGCAGGAGCTGGGGCTCTGAGACCGGGGCTGCTTCAGGGACCTGGAGGACCAGGGCAAAGGCTTGAGGCTGGGGGTGTTTGATTGCGAGAAGTTGCGGGGAGCACTGGCTGGGGAGCCGGGAAATTGCGGAGCCAGAGGTCCACCGGGTCAGGAATTTAGGGCACTAGGGTCGGGGCTGAGACTGGGGGTTGGATGTAGGTCAAGGCTGGAGTAGGCAGGGCTGGGGAGGTCTTTTCCCCTGAAAACGGGTCCACGGGAAAATAAAGGAGATCCCAGTTCAAGGCCATAGCAGCTGCATGACCACGAACCAGTCGTGGGCAGGGAAGGGACCGACCTGCTCTTCAGAAAATCCATGTGTGGGGCTCCGGGGCCAACACAGAAACAAAATGCAAGCGGACCCGTGACCCTGGGGGGCAGAGCAGGTGGAATCTGAGGTTGGGCATGGATCTTCAGAAAATTCATCCCCAGGGGCCTAGTCCTGCTTTGGTGACAAGATTTTCCCCTGAGGGTCCCACTGAAGACATCAAGGGACCTTGGATCCTTGCCATGGAGGACTGTGTACCTGTGAGGGTTCAGGGAACCCTCTCTTTAGAAAATCCGACCCAGGCCTGGGGTGTGGGGGACGGGGGTTTGACTGTGGAAACCTTCTCTACTGCCTACAATAAGAGCAATGGAAATGTTACCTGAAAAATACCGGGGTTCATTCCCCTAACGAGTCCCAGATGACTCCATCAAGAGGCAGGTTTTGGTCAACGGGAGTTTTCCTTGGCACAAGTAAGGAAGACACTGGACGTGTTCTCCAAAGTAGTATGTGCCCCCGAGAAGGAGACAGGAGGGTTTTCTGGGGGTGATGGAGAAAGGAGAGGGTGCGTGATTGCATGCAGAGTAGGAGTCCCAGTGAGTCATGATGCTAGCACATAGATTGCATAGGTTACATAGGTTATAGTCATGAAGCTATAGCTTCTCCCAGGGTGAAGACTTTAGCATGGAAATGAGGAGAGTTAACTTGGGTTCATCTGTAAGTAACCTGGGGTCACTTCGGAGCTGGTTTAAACAAACAGGGTGACCTCATTCCACCCAGGGTTGGGGAAGAACAGGTTGAGGGCAGGAGGCTGTAAAACAGGCTGATTGCTCAAGCTGGTTAAATTCTTGTGATCTTTGGAGATCTTCCATCTGCTTACAGAAGGGGCCCTGTGGCCTCTACCATCATTGTAATTTCTATAGCCTTGAAGGGGATGGGGTGGGTAAGTGGGGAGAAAATCTCTATGGGTCTTAAGCCTGACCTTGGGATTGGGGAACACAGATTTCCCCCCAAATGGGAGGGAACTTCTCCTAAGGGCTGTTGGTGCTTTCTAAACCAGGTTGAGGTCAGACAAGCCACCATCTTGAAGAGAGCTACCCTGCCCCCTGAACCTTATTTTGAAGAGCTGGATTCACTTCCTTTCCCTACAGACCCCATTAGAAACACAAACCACCTGGTTGCCTATTGCCATTGCGGCCAAGTACATGACTGATGGGATCAGTGTGTCAGGAGGACAGACAGCCTGAGAGCTAGGGCCTCCTGTTTTATCAGAAGGTCTTTGCCTGGTCCCAGGGTGTGATTTCCAGACTAGATTTGCAAACAGCTTCCTAGCACCTGTTACAGAAGCCTTGTACGCCAGTGAAGGGGTAGGGGACCAGAATCCTATTTAATCCTGAAACAACTAGTGAGATTGTTCTCTTTTTCTTTGTCCTTGGTGTTTTTTTTTTTTTTTTTTTTTTTTTTTTTTTGAGACAGAGTCTTGCTTTATCGCTGAGGCCGTAGTGTGCAGTGGCCCGATTTCAGCTCACTGCAACCTCCATCTCCAGGTTCAAGCGATTCTCCTGCCTCAGCCTACCGAGGGACTGGGATTAAAGATGCACACCACCACGCCCGGCTAACTTCTGCATTTTTAATGAAGACGGGGTTTCACCAGTTGACCAGACTGACCTCCAACTCCTAACCTCAAGTGATCTGCCCATCTCGGCCTCCCAAAGTGCTGGGATTACAGGCATGAGCCACCTCACCCAGCCGGTTTTCAGTTTTTTCTGGTTCAGTTTCCCTCACCTCAAATTTCCATGAAGGGGGAAGTGGAAGGGGATGGATTAGAGTTTTGCATGAGGCTCTACATGGAAATTGCACGAATCAGATGATCTTTTTGCTGGGGTCACCTTGGGGAACCAGAGTTGTAACAGATTAACAACTCTGGCTTGGGAATCAGACACCTGGGTTGAACTCCATCTGCTATTAACCTCTCTAAGCTCTTTCCTCCGTTGTAACTCTACCTACCTTAGCGAATTGTAAGGAGGGACATATGAAATGAGGCGCATAAAAGTACTTAGCATTAATTAATGCTAGGTAAGTGGAACACAGTATTACCAATATTTTGCTGAGTCATGTAAGAATCTTCTGTAATTAACTGATAAGGCTCTATTTCCCCTACCTCCTAACTGGGGGATTGGAAAGAATTTTTAAAGTACTCTCAGTTTTACAACCCTTTCTAAAATAGGAGAGCTTTGCCTTGCTACCTGAATTTCATTTTTCTTTTTCCCTTTCCTTTTTCTGAGACAGGGGTCTGACTCTATTCCCTCAGGGCTGAAGTGCAGTGATGGATCACCCCTCATTGCAGCCTCGACCTCCTAGGCTCAAGCAATCCTCCCACTTATGCCTCTGGAGTAATTGGGACCACAGGCGTGCACCCCTAAATCTGGCTGGTTTTTAAATTGTTTTGTGGAGAAAAGGTCTTGATATATTGCCCAGGCTGTGAATTTCTCTTCAGGGATGTTGAAGATCAAAGTTTTCAAAGTGTTTTTTAGGAAGGCTCAATTGGTGTTCCACTTTCAATTTTTGGATAGGGTAATACTGATGGGAAATTTGTAGTTGCCAGAGTATTTGGGTCCACTAGCCTTTTTTTATTTTTATATTTTTGATATGGAGTCTTGCTCTGTCACCCAGTCAGGAACGCAGTGGTATGATCTCAGCTGACCACAACCTCCAAATCCTGGGTTCAAGTGATCCTTCTGCCTCAGCCTCCTGAGAAGGCTGGAATTACAGGCATGCACCACCACGCGGGGCTAATTTTGTATTTTTAGAAGAGACGGGGTTTCTCCATGTTGGTCAGGCTTGGTCTCAAATTCCCAACCTCAGGTGATCCACCCCGCCTCAGCCTCCCAAAGTGCTGGGTTTACAGGCGTGAGCCAACCACAACCAGTCCACTAGCTTTTTTATAAAAGATAGAATTAAAATTTCAAAATGTTCAAATGTTCGACATTTCACAAAATGTTTGGAAGATAGAGAAAAGTAACCAATAGACCCACTATTGTAACTTGATTCTTTTTGTGAATTGCCATAGTTTTTGAAAAAATAATTGTTCTGCTATAACTTTTATACTCTGCTATTCTCACTTCGTATTTATCATTCCTTTAAAATTTATCTAGTTTTAGAGTAGAGATTTATGTTCTGTTTTCTTTCTTTTTTTTTTTTTTGAGACGGTCTTGCTGTGTTGCCCAGGCTGGAGTGCAGTGTCATGATCACAGCTCACTGCAGCCTCCACCTCCCAGGCTCAAGCAATCCTCCCACTTCAGCCCCCTGAGTAGCTATGACTACAGGCACGCCACCACACCTGGCTAATTTTTGTATTTTTTGTAGAGATGGGGTTTTTGCCCTGTTGCCCAGGCTGGTCTCTAAACTCCTGGACTCAAGCAATCTGCCTGCCTCGGCCTCCCAAACTGCTGGGATACAGGCTTGAGCCACCACTCCTGACTATGTTCTCTTTTCACTGTTGGATCAGAATGGTCATATTGATGGATGATAGTGATGGTTACTTGCATTTGGAATGGAAAACTTAAATATGCACTATTACTACAGTACCCTACTGAATGTTTTAAAATTCTTTTGGTGTTTTGCAAATAGGTATGAGCATTCTCCAGGAAAAGGATGGATCTGAAACAGAAATTCTGGAATACCTATCTGGTAAGACAGGCATTTGAAAATGTCATCAGTATGTTTTTTCGGTGTATATACACACACACACACACATATATATATATACACATATACAGAAGTATATTTCTGTGTATATATTTATAAATATTAAAAAAATCTTTTAATTGACACATATATGTACATATTTTCAGTATACACATGATAATTTGATACATTTGTGTAATCATATCAGGATTCTTTGTGTGTGTGTGTATATATGTGTGTGTGTGTGTGTGTGTATATATATATATATATTTTTTTTTTTTATAAAAAAATTGTTTTTGAGACAGGGTCTCATTCTGTCACCGAAGCTAGAATGCAGGGGCATGATCATGGCTCACTGCAGCCTGGACCTCCTGAGCTCAAGTGATCCTCCCGAGTAGCTCAGGAGTACTCAGCCTCCTGAGTAGCTGAGACTACAGGCATGTGCCACCACACCCAGTTAATTATTTTTAAAGTTTTTGGTAGAGATAGTCTCACTATGTAGTCCAGGCTGGCCTCGAACTCCTGTGCTCCAACAATTCTCCCCACCTTAACATTAAGTCCATTTCTATTAACTATTCCTAAATTAGAGCTCCAGTTTGGTTGGCAGAAGGGTCCAATATTTTGACAGAGAAATCTTCAAGTTATTTTGATAGATGTATGAGGAGAGGGTCTAAGAGTATCTGTATTTCTCATGAATTGGAAAGAAATAATGTCTCCGGGCCAGGCGTGCTGGCTCACGCCTGTAATCCCAACACTTGGGAGGCTGGGCAGGGCGGATCACTTGAACGTTAGGAGTTTGAAACAAGCCTGGCCAATATGTGAAACCCTATCTCTACTAAAAATACAAAAAATAGCCGGGCACGGTGGTGCATGTCTGTAATCCCAGCTACTCAGCAGGCTGAGGCAGGAGATCACTTGAACCGGAGACAGGTTGCAGTGAGGCCGAGATCGCACACTGCACTCCAGCCTGGGCAACACAGCAAGACTCCACTTCAAAAAGAAAAAAAAAAGAAAAAAATAATATCTCAATATTCTCAATGATTTCTGACTTTATATCTATTAACTCTTATTAATGATCGCAGTTTATTTTGTGAATTTTGCAGCCCAAGACACAAACAATTTATTCTGTAATTGGGATTCTATTTGCAAATAGGGATTGCAGACTGTGAGGGCTTATGGAGTCATTCCCACATTCAGAGCCACTGTTTTCAGGTGAACTTTCTGCAGAGTCCTGGTGAAGAGAACTTTAACATCACAAAGGTATTGATAGCGAAGGAGAAGGTTTCCAAGGGTTATTCCAAGGTTTGAAGCAAATCAGACCGTTTACTGTTTGCTCGGCACAAATATATACAGTTCAGTCCAACATGTATTTATTCACTGATTCAGTTAATATTTATTGAACAGTGTCCTTAAGGCCTGGCAAAATCAGGGATACTTTTCATCTCTGCCCTAGAGCATGCTTCATTGTATTCATCACAAGGAGGTAAATCTTTGGGATTCCAGAATGTTCACAGACTGGCCTAGGGCTTCACATGTTCTTCATTCCCTATCAAAAGCAGTGTTGACCACACCCAGCTATTACCTCCACAGCTTCTAGCATCATCTGTTGGATGGTACCAATGGTACCAAGCCCCTGAACCAGCATTACTTGATGGCTAGAGACAGAGGATGGAGAGGTTTGAAGTCAGAGGCTTCCCCTGAGCCTCTATACTCAGGAACAGTAACTACAAGGAATGTGTTCAGAACTCTTGTGATTTCTCTTAGGGCAGAAATTGAGGACCCCATGGTGATAACCAAATGTGATTTTCTTCTGTTTGTTTTGTGTGTATGGTTTTTTATTTTTAGATGGAGTCTTGCTCTGTCCCCTAGGCTGGAGTGCAGTGGCACCACTTCGGCTCTCTGCAACCTCTGCCTCCTTGGTTCAAGCAATTGTCCCACCTCAGCCTCCTGAGTAGCTGGAATTACAGACTTGCACCACCACATCCAGCTAATTTTTTGTATTTTTCAGTAAAGATAGGGTTTCACTATGTTGGCCAGGTTGGTCTTGAACTCCTGACCTCAGGTGATCCGCCTGCCTCAGCCTCCCAAAGTTCTGGGATTACAGGTGCGAACTACCACGCCCAGCCACTTCTTCTGTTTTATTTTGGAAAAAGGAACAAGTTTTTCCATTATGTTGTAAAGTCTATGGAGATATGTACATCTAACTCTTTTTCTTTTTTAAAAGAGCAAGGGCCCGGGGCAGTGGTTCATGCCTGTAATCCCAACACTTTGGGAGGTAGAGGCGGGTGAATCACAAGGTCAGGAGACTGAGACCATCTTGGCTAACATGGTGAAACCCTGCCTCCACTGAAAATACAAAAAATTAGCAGGGTATGATGGCACGAGCCTGTATTCCCACCTACTTGGAAGGCTGAGGCAGGAGAATCGCTTGAAACCGGGAGGCAGAGGTTGCAGTAAGCCGTGATCACACCACTGTACTCCAGACTGAGCAACAGAGCGAGACTCAATCTCAAAAAAAAAAAAAAAAAAAAA
>NW_022144347.1:0-28422 GCF_007565055.1 Rhinopithecus roxellana
TAGGACTGATTGGCCCTATCTGGGTTTCCAGCCTCAAGCCTCTCCAGCAATGCCTCTAACTTACCTGGAGCAGGAAAGTTCTCTTCCCAATAGGTTCTCCAGAGCCAGACTACGGGTGTCAGAGGAGGTGAGTGGCTTTGAGGCTGCTTCAGATGAGGCCCGGGGCCCGGGGCCCCTGACATTCTTTGTAATAATTCTGGTATGCTGTACCAGTGCACATCCAGCCCCAGTAATCCCCTGTACCTGATTTTAAATGGCTGACTCATCCCTCCCTCCTCTGTCAAGTTACTCTGTTAAGATGGGAGTTCAATTTCAAAAACTCTCTGTGGTGTTTTGGAATTTCATTCGCTCAGTGTCGTGGCAGAGGCAACATGCTTGTTCCAGCTGGGGAGGTTTACTTGGATGGAACACAAGGCAGTGAATCTGCAGAGGTAGATCCGGAACCCAGAAATCTTTCTTTGTTGTCGTTGTTATGTGTTGTTTTTGCAGGCATGCTCTTACCCCAAGCTTAGAGTGCAGTGTCGCAATCATAGCTCACTGCAGCCTCAACTCCTGGCTTCAAGCAATCCTCCTGCCTCAGCCTCCCAAGTAGCTAGGACTTCAGGTGTGTTCCACTATGCACAGATAATTTTTAAAATTTTATTTTGTAGAGATATGGTCTTCCTATGTTGTCCTGGCTGGTTGTGAGGTGGTCCTCCTGCCTCAACCTCCCAAAGTGCTGGAATTACAGGTGTGAGCCACTGCATCCAGCCTTTCTTTTTATTTATTTATTTAGTTAGTTAGTTAGTTAGTTAGTTAGTTAGTTAGTTAGTTATTTTAAAGATGGGGATCTAGGCCAGGTGAGGTGGCCCACGCGTATAATCTCAGCATTTTGGGAGGCTGAGGCAGGTGGATCATAAAGTCAAGAGATCGAGACCATCCTGGCCAACATTGGTGAAACCCCGTCTCTACTAAAAATACAAAAAAATTAGCTGGGCGTGGTGGCACGCCTGTAGTTCCAGCAACTCAGGAGGCTGACGCATGAGAATCACTTGAACCTGGGAGGCAGAGGTTGTAGTGAGCTGAGATTACACCACTGCACTCCAGCCTGGTGACAGAGGAAGACTCCATCTCAAAAAACAAAACACAAACAAAACAAAACAAAAAACAGAAAAAAAGAAAAAGACGAGGATCTCACTATGTTACCTTTCTGGTCTTGAACTCTTGGCCTCAAGCCATCATCCTGCCATGGCTTCCCAAAATGCTGTGATTACAAACATGAGCCATCGTGCCTGGCCTGGTCATCTATATTTTAGGATGACCTCCTGGTTACTCTAATACACAGTGAAATTTGAGAGCCACTACTTGTCTCAAACTTGTCTACCAGTTAGAGCCAAGGTATTATAATGTATTCAATGTGAGACACTAGAAATCAGTACATAAATTTTTTCTTTGAGATGGAGTTTCACTCTTATTGCCTAGGCTGGAGTGCAATGGTGATCTTGGCTCACTGCAACCTCCACTCCCGGTTCAAATGATTCTCCTGCCTCAGCCTCCCAAGTAGCTGAGATTACAGGCATGTACCACCACGCCCTGCTAATTTTGTGTTTTTAGTAGAGGCAGGGTTTCTCCATGTTGGTCAGGCTGGTCTCAAACTCCTGACCTCAGGGGATTCGCCCACCTCGGCCTCCCAAAGTGCTGGGATTACAGGCGTGAGCCACCTCACCCGGCCCATAAAAAGTTCTTAATTCATGGGTTGAATAAATTATGTAATGGATGATTGAACTTTCGGTCATTCCTAGTGTGATGTGGGGCCTAAATACTGGCAAGTGAATTACATGGTCCCCTCTAGTTTTATGTAATTGAAATCAGGTTAAAATGAATGTCAAGAGAACATTTAGTGCAGAGGAAAGTATCTCAAAAGCTTTAAAGTGAACACTGAATGCAATGTATGAGGTGGCCATGAAAGTGGAGAGTGTGGCCCTCTTTGCTTTGGATACGCTAGTGTCTGCACGTGTCTGTGTATATGTGAGTGCACACGTGTGTGTGTGTGCATGTGTGCCTGCCAGCACAACCTCCCTTTGCTGCTGTGGATCCTCATGAGCCCAGCGATGGTGTGGAGCTGAGAACAATAGCTTTTCTTCCCTGCATCCTAAGGCTGGTGCTGAGGGTAATTCAGGCAGGGTGTCCCAAGGAGCAAGTGCAGGAAGCAGGAACAGGAGCACTGGTGGCCAACAAGCTTTGTGGAATTGGAGGATTCTTGGAAGTGAGTGGCCGGAGGGAAAGGGTGAAAAGTATATTATGGGGCAAGGCACGGTGGCTTACGCCTGTCATCCTAGCACCTTGGGAGGCTGAGGTGGGCAGATGACTTGAGCCCAGGAGTTTGAGACCAGTCTGGCCAACATGGTGAAACCCAGTCGCTACTTAAAAAATACAAAAATTAGTCGGGTGTGCTGGCGCATGCCTGTAATCCAGCTACTCGGAAGGCTGAGGCATGAGAATTACTTGAACCCTGGAGGCAGAGATCGCAACGAGCCCCAATCTGGGCACAGAGTGAGATTCTGTCTCAAAAAAAAAATGTATCTGGGAACCTGATAGTGGTGGGCCTTTTGTGCACAAATTACTCTGTTTATTCAGATAGGGGTCTTTGAAGGATTTGGAGTACAAGACTGGGACCGTGAAAGTGCCTTGGAAAAGATTCACATCAGCTAAAGTGGCATCCAATTCACCATCCTGGCAGAATGGTAACAAGCAGACACTCTGAGGTGGGGAGTGCCCCGCCCCCTGCAGCTAAAGCTGGAGATATCAGGGCTCCCCCTGAATGGACAGCTGCTCCCCTCCCCGAGCTGCTGGGGCCTCCAGCTCACTCTGCTGCCCTCTTTGGCATGGCCACTGCCACATTCTCTGCTGCGTTGCTGTGGCATATCCCTCCTGCCCCAAGCTGGGACATCCTTCTGCTCCCCAAGCTCCAGGGTGAACCCCAAGCTTTTCACCCACTTCACTGGCCACAGTTAGAGACCAGGGCGCCATGTTTCCTCCTAAGTAAATTTTCCCAGGGTCCTAAAGCTGCCCAGAGTCAGAAATAAGTTGGGGTCTGTAAGTTGTGGCCCTGAGGCCACACTTCCCCTCTCTCTGAATACCTGGTGCTAACCCTGGATCCTGGTGCCTTTAAGCCTGTTTTCCACTGCAGCACAACCCCTATTTCACATGCCTCCAAGGCATCCTTGTAGATCTTCCAGTCTTCTGCAGAAAATTCATTGATTCATTCAACTTTTACTGGGCAATTAGTATTTTGTCAAGCACTATGTTAACTAATGGTGATAAAAAGATAAGATTTAGTATCTGCCCTCAAGGATGTTCTCTTCTTGCAAGGAGGGGCCTGGAGATTGATATACATAGGCCACTGTAATACAATATGTAGTTTATTATGGGAACAAAGACTAGAAACCTCTGTGGGGCAGGGTGGAAATGGATTACCAACAGATTGAGGAGTTCCTCTAAGAAAGAATCAAAAAGACTGCAGGCTGGGCATGGTTGCTCACACCTGTAATCCCAGCATTTCAGAAGGCCAAGGCAGGAGGATTGCATGAGCTCAGGAGTTAGAAACCAGCCCGGGCAACATGGCAAAACCCCATCTCTACAAAAAACAAAAATTAACCGAGTGGGTGGCGTGTGCCTATAGTCCCAGTACTCAGGAGGCTAAGGTGGGAGGCTCACCTGAGCTCAGTAGGTCGAGGCTGCAGTGAGTTGAGATAGCTCCACTACACTCCAGCCTAGGCGACAGAGCAAGAACCTGTCTCAGAAAAATAATAAATAAAAATTTAAAAAAGAAACTGCATCAACAAGGTGGATGTGGTTAATTGGCAATGAGCGTCTCAGTGCTCTCCTAACATGTCTTCCTGTGCTGCAGAGGCTGGAAGGCTAATGCTCGTTTCCCAGGCTCTTCTGCAGATAAGGGTCTAGATACAAACTGGACTCCACCTATTCAGATTCAGTAGCATGAGATGTTAATGGTGGTGTGACTGGGCTGTTGTGACTGGCCACATTTCTAGGGTGAGTGTCCAGCTTCACAGGTGACCAGAAGCAAGGTGAGTATACCTGGAGGCAGGGCGTAGTGTGCAGTAGGCAGGCTTGGGTGGGAGAAGTTCAGGTCCCTGGACTGCAGCGCCTCCTTCACCACTACAGCAGAGATCAAGCCACTGCACGCTAGCCTGGGCGGCAGAGTGAAACTGTCTCAAAACAACAACACACACACACACACACACACACACACACAACTGTAAAATGACCAGATATAGAATAAAATGGAAGAAGAGAGCAAAGATAACTAAAGTTTAATACTGTGATAATAGGAAAATTATAGGGTCATTGACAGGTATGGAACTCAGTAGGAGTATCAGGTTTTTTGTTTGTTTGTTCGGTTTTGTTTTTTTGTTTTAGATGAAGTCTTGCTCTATTGCCCAGGCTGGAGTGCATGCAGTGGCATGATCTCAGCTCACTGCAACTTTCGCCTCCTGGGTTCGAGTGATTCTCATGCCTCAGCCTCCAGAGTAATTGGGATTACAGATGCACACCACCACGCCTGGCTAATTTTTGTATTTTTAGTAGAGACGGGGTTTCACCATGTTGGCCAGGCTGGCCTCGAACTCGTGACCTCAGGTGATCCACCCACCTCGACCTCCCAAAGTGCTGGGATTACAGGTGTGAGCCACCACACCTGTTTTAGGAGTATCAGTTTTAAGATGAGGAAAACGGTGTTAAATATGTAAAGATTCCACAGTTTAGAGGTGAATGTGGAATATAGTTCAGAAGAACACTGCTATTGCAGACTGTAATGGTATGGCTTTATTACATCATGTGCACTAGGGAATGTTGTGCATCCATTGAGAGTGGGCTGGGAGAACATTTTCTGGCAAATAAATATCATTGTAGAACAGCACTCTGTATTGTGAAATGGAAAGAATACGAGATTTAAACCCAGAAGACCTGAATTTGAACCTTCTCTCCACTGGCAATGTGGTTGGCCACAATAGGTAACCAATAATTATGACACTCTGTTTCTACATCTGTACAATGTGAAAAACTCAAGTGCATAACTCCAGGGTTGCTGTAACAATCAAATGAGGTGTTTCCTTTTTGTTTTGTTTTTGTTTTTTTTTTTTGAAACAGGGTTTTGCTCTGTCACCCAGGCTGGAGTGCAGTGGCGTGATCATGGCTCACTGCAGCCTTCACCTCCCGGGCTCAAGCAATCGTTCCTATCTCAGTCTCCCAAGTAGCTGGGACTGCAAGTGCATGCCACCACACCCAGATAATTTTTTTAACTTTTTGTAGAGAGAGGGTCTCACTATGTTGCCCAGGCTGGTCTTAAGCTCTTGGGCTCAAGTGATCTTCCCACCTCAACCTCCCAAAAGTGCTGGGACTACAAACATGAGCCAGCAGGCTTGACCTCAAATAAGGTTTTTTTTTTTTTTTTTTTTTTTTTTTTTGAGACGGAGTCTCGCTCTGTCACCCGGGCTGGAGTGCAGTGGCCGGATCTCAGCTCACTGCAAGCTCCGTCTCCCGGGTTTACGCCATTCTCCTGCCTCAGCCTCCAGAGTAGCTGAGACTACAGGCGCCCGCCACCTCGCCCGGCTAGTTTTTTGTAGTTTTTAGTAGAGACGGGGTTTCACCGTGTTAGCCAGGATGGTCTCGATCTCCTGACCTCGTGATTCGCCCGTCTCGGCCTCCCAAAGTGCTGGGATTACAGGCTTGAGCCACCGCGCCCGGCCTCAAATAAGGTTCTTAAATGAAAATGTTTTGTTAAATTGTAATACATTCTATAGATGTCAGTGATTATGGTTCCTATTTCATTTTTCAGCTTGCCGTCTTTCTAATATTTTACAAATGTCTTTGAAACATCAAGGGCAGTGATTTTCTCCACTAATATTTTAGAGGTGCATGTTTATCATTATGGTTTTTCTGATTACAAAAGTAAACATGCTCTCTTAACACAATTCAGACATAATGTAAATAGGAGAAAAAGTGAGTAACACCCATTCCCCCCAACTCCCCACAAGAGATATCTGGAGTTTGCTACATCCTGTTTCCAGACATCTTCCTCTGTCTATGAACCTAGTCTCTCCATTAAGCCCAACAGGGAAATGTCATAAAAATTCCACTTTATTTTTGTTTCTCTCTGCCTTTTTAAAGTTTATTCAGTGGAGGCTGGAACCAGTGGCTCATGTTTGTAATCCCAGCACTTTGGGAGACCGAGGTGGGTGGATCACCTGAGGTTGGGAGTTGGAGACCAGCCTAGACAACGTGGTGAAACCCCATGTCTACTAAAAATATAAAAATTAGCCAGGCATGGTGGCGCGTGCCTGTAGTCCGAGCTACTTGGGAGGCTGAGGCAGGAGAATCGCTTGAACCCAGGAGGTGGAGGTTGCAGTGAGCCAAGATCTCACCATTGCACTCTAGCCTGGGCAACAGAATGAGACTCTCAGATCTCAAAAAAAAAAAAAAAAAAGTTTATTCAGTGGGGAACCTTTCCTCTCCTGCTGACTGGAAATTTGGCAGTCCCCTCAATTTTCTTACTCAGAAGACTGTCCTGTAATCACAAAATATAGTGTCAAATCAGAAATTAGGTTTGAGATTTCATTCATCAATTCAGCTTTGACTCAAAGACAAGAGTTTCCTTTCCTGAAGGTGGTGTAGTCTGGTCTTCTTTCTCTTTTATCCTCTTTCCCTCTTGCTTATTGGCAAAGTCAAGGGGTATGGAGAAGAGAAGGGGCCAGGCTTGGTGGCTCATGCCTATAAGCTCAGCACTTTGGGAGGCCGAGGCAGGCAGATCACCTGAGGTCAGGAGTTTGAGACCAGCCTGGCCAACATGGTGAAACCCCATATCTACTAAAAATACAAAAAAATTAGCTGGGCATGGTGGCTTGTGCCTTTAATCCCAGCTACTTGGGGAGGCTGAGGCAGGAGAATCACTTGAACCCGGGAGGCAGAGGTTGCGGTGAGCCGAGGTCACGCCACTGCACTCCAGCCTGGGTGACAGAGCAAGACTCTGTCTCAAGAAAAAAGCCGGGGGGCGGGGGGGGGTAAGATAAACAGTCGCAGAACCAGTTTTCAGTATTTACTTTGAAGATGCCTCCAAGGTGGGCTGTGTCACACTCCATTTAATATCTGATATCAGACCCTAATCATGCAGTAGAAAGTTACATTTTAACAGACAGTTCCATGTATTAATATATATGTAAATATATTTTTAAATAAAATGTTATATTACGAAGAAAGTTTTGCAATTCAATGTTTTCCACTTATATCTTGGACATCTTTGCATGTCAGTACAAACAGATCCACCTAATGAACACAGTGTTATAATTACCCTGGAGAACACAGGCCCTGTAAATGTAAAGAAATTCTGTTGTGATTTAAAACTGCTTGTGGAAGAGAATGGTTATTTAACGTAGGTTTTGGCCTTGCAGCAGCAAGGAAGATGATAGCTATAGGCCTGGGTTGGGCAGCAGTGATGGGTAGTGGCCGGTGGTGGGTGGTGGGTGGAGGGGCAGAGGCTGGGGTAGTATGGCAGCATTGCCTGAAGGGCTGTGATTACGGTAGCTGCTCCACACAGTGACACCCTGGCTCATGCCTGTAGTCCCAGCACTTTGGGAGATTGAGGTGGGTGAACCAACTGAGGTCAGGAGTTTGAGACCAGCCTGGGCAACAGTGAAATCTCTCTACTAAAAATACAAAAATAAGCCAGGTGTGGTGGCAGGGGCCTGTAATCCCGGTTACTCAGGAGGCTGAGGCAGGAGAATCACTTGAACCCAGGAGGTGAAGGTTGTAGTGAGCCAAGATTGTGCCACTGCACTCCAGCCTGGGCAACAGAGCAAGACTCTGTCTCAAAAAAACAAAATAGGCCCTGTGGCTCACACCTGTAATCCCAGCACTTTGGGAGGCTGAGGCGGGCAGATCACAAGATCAGGAGTCCGAGAGCAGCCTGGCCAATATGGTGAAATCCCATCTCTACCAAAAATACAAAAATTAGCTGGCTGTGGTGGCAGGCGCCTGTAATCCCAGCTACTGGGGAGGCTGAGGCAGAATTGCTTGAACCCGGGAGGCAGAGATTGTGGTGAGCTGAGATCACGCCACTGAACTCCAGCCCGGGTGAGAGAGCAAGACTCTGCCTCAAAAAAAAAAAAAAAAAAAAAAATTAAATTAAATTAAAATAATAGTAATAATAATAACGGGGTGGGGAGTAAAAGTGCAACCCTCCTGCCTTTTCCAGGCCCTGGGTCCAGCTCATCATTGTTGCATGGTCCAAATGCATCTTGGAAAAGCACTTCTATTCTTCAGGCTCTTCCACTTTTCCTTTCTTTCCCCCCCAATGCTTGAGGTTGAGGGGAAGAGAAGATGAGTAGGAAATGTTAATAATTGCGGTTACCATTGAAGGGGGAAGGTGGGTGCTATTCAAAGAAATATGAAGCAGCAAGAAGCCTGAATGAGATGCAGCAGAAAGGAAGCAAGAGCAAACACTCTCTCCAAATCATCCCCATTCTTTCCTGTCTTTCTTCCCCTACTTCCGCTCCACTACAAAGAGACGTGAGCAAAGTTATTATCTTAGCTCCAAAATGCATACCTTAGGGAAGAGAAGAACTGACAAAGCGCTTTCATGACCATTTCTTGCTCTATCCGACGCGGCTCATCAATGTGATAGTAATTCATTAACCATCTGATTGTCAGAGGTTGTAAACATCCGGTGCAAATATGCACGGAGTGAAATTGCAATCTCCTGAAATAGGGGGGTTTTCATGGAAACGACGTTGGATAGCTGCTGTCATCACAGGCAGAGCCGTTGCGCAGGGAGGATCTATCAGTGTAGACTGTTTAAAATTGAAGAGAACATTTGCAAGCACGATGCAAGATAGGTGCTTCAAAGAATAGTTTAAACATCAAAGGATTAAAAAAGGCCCTTGGGAAAATGAATCAAGCTAGGGGATATTTTTGTAAAAACGATTCTTTTTATAAGATTGTAAAATCAACCAGGAAGCAAAACCCAAATGTACAGTTGTGTCAGAAAAGTTCCTCCCCTCTCCAATCATGCATTTTTGGTTTATTTCAAGACTTAGTCTTTACATCTAAATAAACCTCTTTTTATGTGAGACTACTGTTCATTTTTATTTTCTATCTTATTTTTATTTTTTTTCGAGATGGAATCTCCTCTATTGCCCAGGCTGGTGTGCAGTGGCAAGATTTTGACTCACTGCAATCTCCACCTCCCAGGTTCAAGCGATCCTCCTGCCTCAGCCTCCCAGTAGCTGGATTACAGGTGCTTACCACCACGACTGGCTAATTTTTTTTTTTTTTTTTTTTTTTTTTGACATGGAGTTTCGCTCTTATTGCCCAAGCTGGAGTGCAATGGAGCAATCTCAGCTCACCGAAACCTCGTCCTCCCAGGTTCAAGTGATTCCCCTCCTCAGTCTCCGAGTAGCTGGGATTACAGGCATGTGCCACCACACCCAGCTAGTTTTGTATTTTTGGGATGGGGTTTCTCTATGTTGGTCAGGCTGGTCTCGAACTTCCGACCTCAGGTGATCCACCGCCTTGGCCTCCCAAGGTGCTGGAATTACAGGCATGAGCCACCAGCCTGGTCAATTTTTGTATTTTTTAGAGACACGGTTTCACCATGTTGACCAGGCTGGTCTCAAACTCCTGACCTCAAGTAATTTGCCCACTTCACCTTCCAAAGTGCTGGGATTACAGGCATGAGCTACCATGCCCAGCCTTTTCTTCATTTTTAATTATGGTCCTAAAATAACAAAACGTGTGCATTTTACATTTTCTTTTCTGATTTGTGCACACTAATAAGTGCTGCTTAGACTTTTGATCCCCAAACACCTTCGGCACAGATGACAAGCAAAGCCTAGTTCTGGGGACAAGCCTTCCCCATACCTACCCTCCAGGAACTGGAACCCAATTAGAGGTGTGCCTGAACAACACCACCAGTGCTTTGGATGGCTTTCTGTGGGCCTGCCTTTTCTGCACCACAGCTTGGTTAAAGGTAGTGGCCTCAGGTCCTCCATGTTGAGGCCACGGTTGCTGCCTTGGTATCCTGTGCCTTCTGCTCTGAGGCCGCAGTGCAGTGGCCTGTGGAGACTGAATCAGTGTTGGGCACTATGGGTTGTGACGTTTACATTGTAACTGTCCAGCAAACTTTCATCTGTCACCTGAGAGTCACAACACCATGTTATGGTTTTGTTGGTATTCCAACATGCAAGTGAATTGTCTCCACATTGTGCACCCCTGGCTTTAGCAGTAATTCACTTCTGCTTTCAAATATGGGCATGTACCATCCACAGTTAACATCTGCTGGGTCGGAAGCTATGCAAGGTGGCTGGGTGTGGTGGCTCACACCTGTAATCCCAGCACTTTGGAGGCTGAGGTGGGCAGATCATTTGAGGTGAGGAGATCGAGACCAGCCTGACCAACGTGGTGAAATCCTGTCTCTACGACAACTACAAAAAATTAGCTGGGCATGGTGTTGTGTGCCTGTAATCCCAGCTACTCGGGAGGGTGAGACAGGAGAATCGCTTGAACCCAGGAGGCAGTGGTTGCAGTAAGCCGAAATGGCACCACTGCACTCCAGCCTGGGCAACAGAGTAAGACTCCATCTCAAAAAAAAAAAAAAAAAAAGAAGAAGAAGAGGAAGTCGAGGAAGAAGAAGGAGGCGGAGGAGGAGAAAGAAGCAGCAGCAGCAGCAGCAAAAGCAGCAGCAGCAGCTGTGACAAGGGGCTGTGTAGTCCAAGTTCCTGTCCATTGCCCTCTTGTGTGTTTGATATCTTCATTGTAGCATATTCATTCACTTAAGTGCTTCCAGGAGAAACAACCCCATGTAATCCATGCTTTAACTTTTATTTATTTTTTTTTTTTTTTTTTTTTTTTTGAGACAGAGTCTCGCTCTGTCACCCAGGCTGGAGTGCAGTGGCCGGATCTCAGCTCACTGCAAGCTCCACCTCCCGGGTTTACGCCATTCTCCTGCCTCAGCCTCCCGAGTAGCTGGGACTACAGGTGCCCGCCACCTCGCCCGACTAGTTTTTGTATTTTTTAGTAGAGACGGGGTTTCACCGGGTTAGCCAGGATGGTCTCGATCTCCTGACCTCATGATCCGCCCGCCTCGGCCTCCCAAAGTGCTGGGATTACAGGCTTAAGCCACTGCGCCCGGCCACTTTTATTTAAATTTTTAAAGAGTGCTTTTAACCCTCAAAAATCAGCTTGTTTTGTACATGAGAACTGTTTTTTAATACTAATAAATCAAGCATTATCCATGGGGAAAAAAAGACATAGTTCAGGCCAGATGCCATGGCTCATGCCTATAATCCCAGCACTTTGGGAGGCCAAGGCAATTGGATTGCTTGAGGCCAGGAGTTTGAGATCAGCCTGGGCAACACTGTGAAACCCTATCCCTACCAAGCAAAAAATACAAACAAAAACAAAAATTGGCCAGGCATGGTGGCACAGGTTGTAGTCCCAGCTACTCAGGAGCTGAGGTGGTAGGATCCCCTAGGAGCCTGGGACTTTGAGGCTGCAGTGAGCCAAGATCACGCCAGTGCACTCTAGCCTGGGTGACAGGAAGAAAAGAAAAAACTTAGTTCATCTTTATAATATGGTATAACATACTCTTCCTAAACAAAATTTTAAAGTTTCTCACATTTTCGTTCATTTTTCTAGATAATTTCAATCAAATATTTAAAAAGTAAATTCATATAAAATTTTATTCCCCATTGGAAGTGGATTCCAGGAAAGTGCCTTTTTTTTTTTTTTTTTTTTGAGATGGAGTTTTGCTCTGTCACCCAGGCTGGAGTACAGTGGGACAATCTTAGCTCACTGCAACCTCCGCTTGGGTTCAAGCAATTCTCCTATCTCAGCCTCCCGAGTAGCTGGGACTACAGGTGCAAGGCACCATGCCTGGCTAATTTTTTGTATTTTTAGTAGAGAGGGTTTCACCATATTGGTCAGGCTTGTCTGAAACTCCTGACCTCAGGTGATCCACCCCCTTGGCCTCCCAAAGTACTGGGATTACAGGCGTGAGCCACTGTGCCCAGCTGAAAGTGGCTTTTTATCCTCCGATAATAAGGGCCTCTTACGTGGCATACATGCTCAAAGCATAGCAGATCTTTTAAAGCTTAGCAATGGCTCATTCTCCAGGATGATGTTAAAAATGGAAGGAAGGCTTTTTCAATCAAGGGTCCAAGCCAGTAAAGTTCTCATTCCCTGGAGCTCTTCATGACCTAGATAGGAGGAAACTCAGTAGCAGTCTTAGCTTTCCATAAACATTCCCATCACCAAGGCACTAATTCCACTATTGAGCATCTTTTCTACATATCAAGCTTTTACAGAATTACAAAGGAAATAAAATGTAGTAAAAAAAAAAAACACATTTCTTGTTCTCAAGCAGATTGCAATACAAACACACACAGTTATTTATGAACTCCAAATAAAGAGTCTTCAGAAAATATAAAAACTTTAAACACAGCTTGCTAGAACTTGTCCTGAACAGATCACATCTATTCCCAGGAGACTTTTTTTTTCAGGCAATGGTTGGTATGAGAAAATAGTGCTATTAACAATGGTACTATTTTAGTCAAAGGAGAAAAAATTTAATAATTTCAAATGGGGAAAAAAATGAAGCAGCTTCTAAACAGAACCGTGTGACAGGTGACTAGTATCTTGGCAACATCAGATGCAACATAGCCAAGAGGTTCTCTGGTAGGAGCCCAGGGCCTGTGGGGTTGTGGGAAACAGGGTGGAGAGGCATTGGAATGGGGGTTTGCGAAACCTGAGTCTGCGCATCATTGGGCAATCGAAGCACCTTGGCACCCACCGTCCGAATAGAGATCCTAGATCTCTTAACTGTTAATCGTGAGCAAATTAGATGCTCTAAGGCTCTCAACGTCCTCATTCATATGAACCTGTAAAAATAGTAATTTCTTTTAGTCTGGGTGTTGTCTGAGTGATAAAGTAAATAAAGCAGCAGAGTACCTGACTTATAACATTTTTGTTAAGCACTTTCTATTATTGCACCATGGTCATGTCACTTTTTAAAATAATATGTATTCTGCATTCCAGAGTTATAGAAGAACCTTGATTTTTTTCAAAATAAAATTTTGGCAGCAATCTGTTGACAGTAACCAAATTCTATGTTTCTTATCACTTTTTGTTGGGGGCGGTGCATGGGGGGACAAAGTCTTGCTGTTACCCAGTCTGGAATGCAGTGGTATGATCATAGCTCACTGAAGCCTTGACCTCTTGGGCTCAAGCGATCCTCCCACCTCAGCCTCCTGAGTAGCTAGGACTACAGGTAGGTGCCACCATGCCTGGCTTTTTTTGTTTTTGTTTTTGAGACAGAGTTTTGCTCTTGTTGTCCAGGCTGGGGTACAATGGTGCAATCTCGGCTCACCACAACCTCCACCTCCCAGGTCCAAGTGATTCTCCTGCCTCAGCCTCCCAAGTAGCTGGGATTACACGCATGCGCCACCATGCCCAACAAATTTTGTATTTTTAGTAGAGACAGGGCTTCTCCATGTTAGTCAGGTTGGTCTTGAACTCCCAGCCTCAGGTGATTAGTCCACCTCAGCCTCCCAAAGTGCTGGGATTACAGGCGTGAGCCGCGGTGCCCGGCCTTTTTGTATTTTTTGTAGAGATGCGGTCTCGTTATGTTGCCCAGGCTAGTCTCAAACTCCTGGGCCCAAGAAATCCTCCTGCCTCAGCCTCCCAAAGTGTTGGGATTATATGGATGAGCCGTCGTGCCCCAGCCTCTTATCTCCTCTTGTCTCAAAAATTTTAGTCCCCAAATTTTTCTTCAACATTTCACTGTCTCTCTCTCTCTCTCTCTCTCTTTTTTTTTTTTTTTGAGACAGAGTCTTGCTCTGTCGCCCAGGCTGGAGTGCAGTGGTGCAGTCTCAGCTCACTGCAGCCTCCACCTTCCAGGTTCAAGTGATTCTCATGCTTCAGCCTCCTGAGTAGGTGGGATTACAAGTACCCACCACCACGGCTAATTTTTGTATTTTTAGTAGAAATGGTGTTTCATCATGTTGGTCAGGCTGCTCCCAAACTCCTGGTCTCAAGCGATCTGCCCACCTCAGCCTCCCAAAGTGTTGGGATTTAGGTGTGAATCACCGCTCCCGGCCAACATTTCACTCTATTGAATTATTCCCATCAGTATACAAACAAGTTCTAAAATCTCATGGATTGAATGAACAACAACAAAAATACCAAACACCTTCCCTTCACCTTCCCATCTCCAATGGGAGAAAAACGCTCCCATTTTTTCTGTTACTCTTTATTTCTCCTATTTTATTTTATTTTATTTTTTGAGACAGGGTCTCACTCTGTTGCCCAGGTTGAAGTGCAGTGGCACGATCTCAGCTCACTGTAACCTGCGCTACCCAGGTTCAAATGATTCTCCTGCGTCAGTCTCCTGAGTAGCTGGGATTACAGGCATGTGCCACCACACCTGGCTAATTTTTGTACTTTTTTCTTTTTAATTTTTGTTTTTAGTAGAGATGGGGTTTTGCCATGTTGGCCAGGCTGATCTCGAACTCCTAAGCTCAAGTGATTGCCTGCCTTGGGCTCCCAAAGTGCTAGGATTACAGGCATGAGCCACCATACCCAGCCTATTTCCCCTGTCTTGAAGCATCTCTTCGTCTCTTGGCTTCCATAATATCATACTCTTTGATCTTTCTTCTACTTTCCTACCTACTCATTTTCCTTCACCGTGGCTGGATGTCTGGAATCTAAAGAGTCACTAAATTTTGGAGTACCACAAGGATCAGCCCCATGCCCAGCTAATCATTATCATTATCTCATTTAGAACAAAACTTTGTGAAGCGCTTCATTGCCCCATTGTCTTCTCCATACCTCCTAGCTGCCTAGATAACCCACAGCCACGTGGGCTTAAACAGCACCCACACCTTTGTCTCTGCTAGAGAGACAGGTCTGTGGGCAGAGGGAAGGGCATAGTTATCTAGCCCCCACTTTCTCTCTGAATCCCAGGCTCCTCTTTCTGTCTGCTCATGACATCAACTCCTGGATGCAGAAAAGGTGTTTGAAATGGAACATGCCGAAAGAGACTCCCTGATACCCCATTCCATTCACTTCCCTCGGACTTCTGAAACTCAGTAAATGGCCCCACTGTTCCCCCAGCTGCTTAAGTCATAAACCTGAAAATCACCAAGTCTTCCCTTCCCCCTGTCCTCATGGTTCATTGACTCCATCTGCAGACCTTCCCCTGAATTTGCCCTGTTCTCTCCAGGTTCTTTGCAAGCACCACGCTCTTCATCTTGATTTCTCCTCTGAAACCTGTAGGTGGCTTTCCACCACACTCAGAATAAAAGTTTTGTAGGGTCCCAGGAGACCCTGTGTGTTCTGGTTCCTGCCTTGTCCACATTTATTCCCCGCCCACTTCTCCCGACTCCTACACCCTGACGCACTGGCTGGTCTTCTGTTCCTCTGTTCACCCTGGGCCTCTGTACATTCTTCCTCTATTTTTTTTTTTTTTTTTGAGACGGAGTCTCACTCTGTTGCCCTGGCTGGAGTGCAGTGGCGTGATCTTGGCTACTGCAACCTCTGCCTCCTGGTTCAAGTGATTCTCCTGCCTCAGCCTCCCGAGTATCTGGGATTACAGGCACCCGCCACCATGCCCAGCTAATTTTTGTATTTTTAGCAGAGACGGGTTTCACCATTGGCCAGGATGGTCTCGATCTTTGACCTCGCGATTCGCCCACCTTGGCCTCCCAAAGTGCTGGGATTACAGGTCTGAGCCACCATGCTTGGCCTTCTTTTCTTTCTTTCTTTTTTTCTTTAAGATGGAATCTCCCTCTGTTGCCCAGGCTGGAGCGCAGTGGTGGGATCTTGGTTCACTGCAGCTCACTGCAACCTCTGCCTCCCAGGTTCAAGTAATTTTCCTGCCCCTCAGCCTCCCGAGTAGCTGGGACTACAGCACGTGTCACCATGCCCAGCTAATTTTTTGCATTTTTAGTAGAGACGGGGTTTCACCATGTTGGCCAAGCTGATCTTGAACTCTTGACCTCAATTGATCCACCTGCCTTGGCCTCCCGAAGTGTTGGGATTACAGGTGTGAGCCACCGCAACCAGCCAGCCTCTGTACTTTCTATTCCCTCTGTCAGGATGTTCTTCCCAAAGATTTTTCCAACATGTCTGCTTCTTGTCATTAGGTCTCAGCACAGTTGTTAGCTCCTCAGACAAGGCTTCCCTGACCACTCACTCTAAAGGAACCCATATTACTGCCTATCTCACAACCTTGTTAATCATTTGCATTGCACACACATACTACTGTCCGATATACATATATGTACATATATATATAGAGAGAGAGAGAGGTTTTGTGGTTTTTTTGAAGGTTGTACTCTTTTGCCCAAGCTGGAGTGCAGTAGCACAGTCATACCTCATGTAGCCTCAAGCCATCCTCCCACCTCAGCCTCTCGAGTATCTGGGACCACAGGCACACACCACCACATCCAGCAAATTTTAAAATTTTCTGTAGCTGGGTACGGTGGCTCACACCTGTAATCCCAGCACTTTGGGAGGCAGAGGTGGACGGATCACCTGAGGTCGGGAATTCGAGACCAGCCTGACCAACATGGTGAAACATGATGCCCGCCACCACACCGAGCTAATTTTTGTATTTTTAATGGAGACAGGATTTCAGTATATTGGCCAGGCTGGCCTCGAACTCCTGACCTCAGGTGATCCACCCACCTTGGCCTCCCAAAGTGCTAGGATTACAGGCATGAGCTACCGCACCTGACCTGAAACTGCCTTCGCTGGCTGAGGTCTGCATTGTATGGTTGCCTGCACCCAGTAAGCAGCCGCAGAGCCTACTGTGCACCAGGCACTCAACTGCTGAGACTGCAAAGATGAATGTCACTCTGCCCCCAAGGAGCTCACACTCTAGGGAACAGAGAGACACAATAGATGGTTGCAATCTGCAGTGGTCCTTGTAATGCCAGACAGGGATTGCTTGGAAGTCCTGGGCCAGGATACCCAGTTTTAAAGTTTTCGTAGGTGGAACCACAAGGCTGACTCTGAAGGCATGAGCTAGAGATGGTCAACCAGACAGGAGGACAGCAGGAGCAATGGCTAACACTGGAGATTAAAGTGTACAGCAGGCGAACAGAAAGAACTCTGAAGAAAAGAAAGAAAAATCACAGAAAAGAGCTCAGTCTACTTGTGTTAGATTGCTAGGGCTGCTATTGCAGAGTGCCACAGACTGGGTGGCTATGACCACAGAAACAGTGACACAAAAATTAATGACTGTCTCCTCCCTGTGTCTTCACAAGGTCATCCCTCTGTGTGTGTCTGTGTCCTAATCTCTTCTTATAAGGACACCAGTCATATTAGATTAGGGTCTGCCTCAATGACCTCATTTTAACTTAATTACCCTTTAAAGACCGTATCTCCAAATTAGTCACATTCTGAGATATGGGGGGTTAAGATTTCAACAGATGAATTGGGTGGAGACAGGGAGGTGCTGGGGCACAACTCAGCACATAAGATTAGTAAACAAAGAAGTACATTTTCTCATAAAGACACCAGGATGTCACATGACAAGAATGCCGCTGAGGCCGGGCATGGGGGGCTCACGCCTGGAATTCCAGCACTTTGGGAGGCCAAGGCAGGAAGATCGCTTGAGCCCAGGAGTTCGAGACTAGACTGGGCATCATGGTGAGACCCCATCTCTATAAAAAATACAAAAATTAGCCGGGTGTGGTGGCACACACCTGTAGTCCCAGCTACTGGGAGGCTGAGGCAGGAGGATCATTTGAGTCTAGGAGGGAGAGGTTGCAGTGAGTCAAGATCATCCCACTGCACTCCAGCCAGGTGACAAAGCAGACCCTGTCACACAAAAAAGCAGCTCAGCATGTGAAAAGTCTCTCTTTCTTTCTCTGTCTCTCTTTTTCTCTCTCTCTGGCCCCCTCATTCTTACATCTCTCCTTCTCTCTCTTTCATATAATTGTATAGATATTCAGTTTTAAAAAATGATAATAACCATCTATATAACTCTTCCATAAGAAACAGATACTTCTAGTATCTGTTAGAATACTAACAGAGTTACATATCTTGTCTCCTTCCTTCCTTCCTTCCTTCCTTCCTTCCTTCTTTCCTCTCTCTCTCTCTCTTTTTTTCTTTCTTTCTTCTTTTTTTTTTTTTGACAGGGTCTTCTCTGCCACCCAGGCTGGAGTGTAGTGATGCTACACGTCTCACTGCAACCTCTATCTCCCTAGCTCAAGTGATCCTCCCACCTCAGCCTCCCAAATAGCTGGGACCACAGGCGCATGCCACTATGCCTGGTTAATTTTTTGTAGAGATGGGGCCTGTGTTGCCCTGGGCAAGCTGGTCTCCAATTCCTAGGCTCAAGCAATCCTCCTGCCTCAGCCTCCCAAAGTGCTGGGATTACAGGCGTGAACCACCATATCTGTCCTTAGAGACATTGTTTCTAAGTAAGCCACAGAACACTGTGATTCTAAGCCCCTTCCATTCATCCTCTTTCCTGAGTTTCATATTAACTCTCCCCACTTTTTCCTTTGTTTTATGTGATAAATACACATCCCTAAGTAACATGTTCCTTCAGTTTTTCCTATTTCATACTTCATAAAAATGAAATTGTATGGTATACAGTATATGATATGCTTTTTTTTTTTTTTTTTTTTTTTTTTTGATGGAGTCTCACTCTGTCACCCAGGCTGAAGTGTAGTGGCATGATCTCGGCTCATTGCAACCTTCACCTCCCGGGTTCAAGCAATTCTCCTGCCTCAGCCTCCCAGGTAGCTGGGATTACAGGCATGCGACACCACGCCTGGCCAATTTTTGTTTTTAGTAGAGACGGGGGTTTCACCATGTTGGCCAGGCTGGTCTTGAACTCCTGACCTGAAGTGATCCACCTGCCTCAGCCTCCCAAAGTGCTGGGATTACAGGCGTGAGCCACAGCGCCTGACCGATTATTTTCCTTTATACTTAGTGCTTTTTGTGCCTTGTTTAAAAAATCGGTACCCACCTTGAGGTCATAAATGTATTATCCTAATGATCTTCAGAATTTTTTCATAGTTTTGCTCTTTAATGTTGTCTTTAATTAATCTAGAATAGTTTTGTGATGTGTAAGGGAGCAATCCAATTTATCTTTTCCTGCTGGATAGCTGATTGATTCAACAGCATTTCTTGAATTCTCCATCCTTTTTGCATTGATGTGTAATGCCTTGCTTAGGTACAAATAGATGTTCCATATTTTCATTAGTCTGTTACTGGTTTTTTGTTTTTTTTCTTGAGACAAAGCCTCACTCTGTCCCAGGCTGGAGTGCAGTGGTGCAATCTCTGCTCACTGCAACCTCCACCTCCCGGGTTCAAGTGATTCTCCTGCCTCAGCCTCCCAAGTAGCTGAGATCACAGGTGTATGCCACCACGCCCAGCTAATTTTTATATTTTTAGTAGAGGTAGGGGTTTCACCGTGTTGGCCAGGCTGGTCTCGAACTCATGACCTCAAATGATCCACTCACCCCGGCCTCCCAAATTGCTGGGATACAGGCATGAGCCACTGCGCCCGGCCCCAACTGCCTTTATTACAATAGCTTTATGATGATAAGTTTTTATACACTAAACCAATCCACTGCTTCAAGAGTCTCTAGACCACTTTTCACCTTTTACTCTTCACACATTTTAGGATGGGTTTATGAAGTTTCAGACAGGGAGGGGCAGGGGAGACCTCTTGAGACCTTGATTTAAAATGAATTGATTAGAGCCAGGTGTGGTGGTGCACGCCAGTAGTCCCAGCTATTCCGGAAGCTGAGGCAGGAGGATCACTTGAGCCCAGAGGTTCGAGGTTGTAGTGGGCCATGATCACCCCCACTGCACTCCAACCTGGGCAACCTAGCAAAACCCTATCTCTAAAGAGAAAATAAAATGAATTGATCAATTTAGGAACAATTGATATTAAGTCTTTCCATTTATGAATACGATACAGCTTTCCATTTGTTTTCCTCTTCCTTAATGCAACCCATAAAAATTTTAAATTTCATAAACAACTTGCTCATTTTGAAAGATTTCTCCTTTGTTACTCTATAGTTTTGCTGCTGCTGCAAACAGTGCCTTTTTCAAAATTACATTTTCTCACTACTTTCGCTAATGCATAAAAATGCAGTTGGCATTTATGCATTGATTTTGTATCAGCAATGTAGCCAAACTCTCTTATTGATTTTCATAATTTTTCTGTGGATTATTTTGGGTTTTCTATGTATATAATCATATCATCAATAAATAATATGTTTTTTCCTTTCTAATCTTCATGCCCTTTTATTTTTTCCTCACTGGCTAGGACCTTCAGCAGGATGTTGAATAGAAGGGAGGAAAATGCACACGTTTGTTTTGATCCTGGTCTTGGAGGAAATGTTTTAAACCTTCCACCATTAGGAATTAATTTTGCGGCCAGGTGCGGTGGCTCACGCCTATAATCCCAGCACTTTGAGAGGTTGAGGCGGGTGGATCACTTGAGGTCAGGCGTTCGAGACCAGCCTGGCCAACATGGTGAAACCCTGTCTCTGCTAAAAATACAAAAATTAGCCGGGCGTGGTGGCAGGCACCTGTAGTCCCAGTTACTCGGGAGGCTGAGGCAGGAGAATCACTTGAACCCAGGAGGCGGAGGTTGCAATGAGCTGGAATTACACCACTGCACTCCAGCCTGGGTGACAGACTGAGACTCCATCTAAAAAAAAAAAAAAAAAAGGTAGACTTTCTGGCCAGGATCTTCATTTGTGTTATGCAGCTCAGCCCACCCTTTCCTATCTGTGTGATGCAGGCATACATCTCTAATCATATTCTCTCACTCAAGATTGTGCTATTAGACCACGAGAAAGTGAGCCTGTTTTGGCTGGAGCCTGCTCCTGGAGGAAGTTGGAGCTGTGGGGGCCATTGCTGTAGTGGGAGCTGTTTGCAAAGAAAAAAGAGTACAGAGAGGGGGAGACACTGTTCTCTCAGGCGTTTAGGGATATATAATTCCAGTCTTGTACAAACTCTACTGGGGAAAAAATGCTGGAAGTCATCTAACTTATGTATTGAGGTTAGCAAAATCTTGACATCAAAACTAGAAAGGATAGTATGAAACAGGAAAATTGTCTGTCAGTCTTACCCACGAACATGGACGCAAGAGTCCTAAACATTGCTGAGTGCGACAGCTCATGTCTGTGGTCCCAGCTACTTGGAAGGCTGAGGTGGGAGGATCCCTTGAGCTCAGGAGGTTGAAGGTGCAGTGAGCCATGATCACCCCACTGCACTCCAAGCTGGGTGACAGAGCAAGACCCTGCCTCTAAAAGAAAAAGGAAGAGGTGGGGCGTGATGGCTCACACCTGTAATCCCAGAACTTTAGGAGGCCAAGGCGGGTGGATCACCTGAGGTCAGGAGTTCGAGATCAGCCTGATTAATATGGTGAAACCCCGTCTCTACTAAAAATACAAAAATTAGCTGGGCGTGGTGGTGCATGCCTGTAATCTTAGCTACTCAGGAGGCTGAGACAGGAGAACTGCTTGAACCCAGAGGCAGAGGTTGCCGTGAGCCGAGATTGTGCCACTGCACTCAAGCCTGGGCGACAGAGCAAGACTCCATCTCAAAAAAAAAAAAAAAAAAAAGAAGAAAGGAAGAAAGAAAAAAGAGTCCTAAACAATAAATGAGCAAGTACATCATGACCAAGTTGAGTTTACCTGAAAGTTCACTTAACATTAGAAAACCGATTTGAGGCCAAGGTGGGAGGATCACTTGAGCCCCAGAGTTCAAGACCAGCCTGGGCAACATAGGGATCCTCAGTCTAAAATAAATAAATAAATAAAATAAGCTGGGTGTGCTGACGCATGCCTGTAGTCTCTGAGGCAGGAGGATCCCCTGAGTCTGAGAGTGACAGAGTGAAACAAATTTATTTTGATTAAAGTGATTCACCACATTAACAAATTAAAGAACAAAAAGCATAGGGTTGTCCGCATAGACACAGAAAATTCATTTGTAAAATTCAACTTCCATTCATGATAATTCTTAGTGAACCAGAATAGAAAGTAGAAGGGAAGTTGCTTGTAGAGCAAAATTAATTCCTGTGTGTGTGTGTGTGTGTGTCTGTGTGTGTTTGTGATGGAGTCTCACTCTGCTGCCCAGGCTGGAGTGAAGTGGCTCAATCCTAGCTCACTACAACCTCTACCTCCCAGGTTCAAGTGATTCTCCTGCCTCAGCCTCCCGAGTAACTGGGATTACAGGCGTCTGGCACCACATCTGCCTAATTTTTGTATTTTTAGTAGAGACGGGGTTTCACTATGTTAGCCAGATTGGTCTCAAACTCCGGACCTCAAGTGATCTGCCGGCCTCGGCCTCCCAAAGTGCTAAGATTACAGACATGAGCCACTGCTCCCGACCCAGAAACGTCTACTTTTGTAAGTGTGAGAAATGAGACGAAACAGCGGCGACTGCACCCCAGCCGAGTGTGCTGTGTGAAAGAGCTGGGGCTTTATCTCACTCCAGCCCTGTTCGCTGCATGAAAGAGCCAGGATTTTATCTTACGAGTGACGTGAAACAGGAGAAAGCCTTTCAGCAGTGGCATAATGGGTCCGATTGCGATGTTAAGTACTTATCAGTTACTTAGGTGGCCTTGTGGAAGGCTGACCCAATGAAGATGAAAGTGGAAGGATGAACACACGCTCAGAGGTTGTCGGGTATTCCAGGAAAGAGTTAGTGAAAGCCCGATCACCCAGGGTTATAGGACCAATGCGTTGGGGGACATAGATGAAAACTATTTTGGAGTTATAATCAGAAAGTTTTGAGATGTACTGGGTTAAAAGAGTGAACGCGACATAAGAAATATGTATTTGGGCCGGGCGCGGTGGCTCATGCCTGTAATCCCAGCACTTTGGGAGGCCAAGGCGGTGGATCACGAGGTCAGGAGATCGAGACTATCCTGGCTAACACGGTGAAACCCCGTCTCTACTAAAAATACAAAAAATTAGCCAGGCATGGTGGTGGGCGCCTATAGTCCCAGCTACTTGGGAGGCTGAGGCAGGAGAATGGCATGAACCCAGGAGGCAGAGCTTGCAGTGAGCTGAGATCGCGCGCGCTGCACTCCCGCCTGGGCAACAGAGCGAGATTCCATCTAAGAAAGAAAGGAAAGAAAGAAAGAAAGAAAGAAGAAGAAAAGGAAGAAGAAAGAAAGAAAAAGAAAGAAAGAAAGAAAAGAAGAAAGAAAAAGAAGAAAAAGAAAAAGAAAAAAAAGAAAAGAAAAGAAAGAAAGAAAGAAAAAGAGAAAGAAAGAAAAAAAAAGAAAGAAAGAAAAGAAAGAAAGAAAGAAAGAAAGAAAGAAAGAAGAAAAGAAAGAAAGAAAAAAGAAAGAAAGAAAGAAAGAGTATTTGGTGTCTATCCCCAATTCCTGACACAGAGCCCCCAAGACCCTTGTAGCTTCCTGAAGGATGGGGTGACAGGAGCAGCTTTCGTTATAATATTTGGTTTGGTCCGTGGTTCCTGACACAAGAACTTCTAAGACCCGTACGGAATCTCCAGAGTGATGAGTGTACTTTTCTATGCTCATGAGGTGACTGGGGTACCCAGAGCTTCAGGATGAGTCTGGCTGCTGGAGCCACCATGTGGTTAGAAGATTAGAGCTTTCAGCCCACTCCCCAATCTCCAGGGAGGAGAGGGCATCTGGAGATTGAGCTCAATCCCCAATGGCTAATGATTTAATCAATTATGTCAATGTAATGGAACCTCCACAAAACCCCTAAAAAACAAGATTTGGAGAGCTTCTGGGTTGGTGAATGCATCCATGTGCTAAGAGGGTGGTACTTCCCTCCACAGGGACAGGAGCTCCTGCACCCGGGACCCTTCCAGACCTCACTCTGTGCACCTTTCCATTGGGGTGTTCATATGTTTCCTTTATGACATCCTTTATAATAAACCTGTCGTAGCAAGTAAAGTGTTTCTCTGAGTTTTGACAGCTATTATAGCAAATTATCAAGCATGCAGAGGAGGTCATGGGAACCCCCAATTTATAGCCATCAATCAGAAGTCCTGGAGGCCCTGGACTTGAGATTGGCATCTAAAGTGGAGACAGTCTTGTGGGACTAGGCCCTTAACTTGTGGGGTACAAGGCTAACTCCAGGTAGATAGCATCAGAATTGAATTGAAATAAACTGTGCAACATCCAGTTGGTGTCTGCAGAGTTGGAGAATTGGTTGTTACTATGGGGGAAAACAAACAAACAAACCCCACACGTTTCTCAGAAATGTCGAGAGCATAGAAACAGTGTTTTCTTTTACTGAGAGAAAAGAAGAGTCAAGGATATTTCCCCAGTCATATTCTATATATGGTGGCAGACAGTGTCCCCACCCAAAAGACTATAAAAGGAAAAGCTAATTAAATAAAAATGAATAACATACACAGACTGGTCACTTTAATTTGTTTTAACTGGTATAAATTTGTTAACCTGTATAGAATGGGATCATGTCTATAACTTTTACCATCATCAGCTTTTATGAAGGATACTGATAATGTCAATCTTTAATATTACATGTTTGCAAAATACAATATCTATTCAATGTAACCACATAGATTTATTTTCCCAGGAATCTTGAAAAATAAATGAGCAGGCTTCTGACTGCAACCTCCAACTCCCTGGTTCAAGTGATTCTCCTGCCTCAACCTCCCAAATAGCTTGAACTACAGGCACGCCACCATGTCTGGCTCATTTTTATATTTTTAGTAGAGACGGAGTTTCACCATATTGGCCACGCTGGTCTCAAACTCCTGACCTCAGGTGATCTGCCCACCTTAGCCTCCGAAGTGCTGGGACTGCACGTGTGAGCCACGTGCCCGTCTGGCATGTCTAGTTTTATTGCTCTGCAGCTATGTCACATTTTAAAATACAAATTGAAAGTTTGTGGCAACCCTGCAAGTTTATTGGCACCATTTTTGTTAACATTGTGTCTCTGTGTCACATTTTGATAATTCTTGCAATATCTCAAACTTATTATTATTATTTGAGACAAAGTCTCGCTCTGTTGCCCAGGCTGGAGTGCAGTGGCGCAATCTCAGCTCACAGCAATCTCTGTCTCCTGGGTTCAAGCAGTCTTTTGCCTCAGCCTCCCGAGTAGTTGGGATTACAGGCGTGAGCCACCACGTCTGGCTAATTTTGTATTTTTAGTAGAGACAGGGTTTCACCATGTTGGCCAGGCTGGTCTTGAACTCCTGGCCTCAAGTGATCCACCCACTTTGGCCTCCCAAAGCACTGGGATTACAGGCATGAGCCACCACACCCAGCCAAATGTGTGTTCCCTGTCTCTCTCCCTCTCCTCAGGCCTTCCTATTCTCTGAGACACAATATTGAAATTAGGCCAATTAATCCTACAATGGCTTCTAAGTGTTCAAGTGAAAGGAACGGTTGCCTATCTCTCACTTTAAATGAATGCTACTCCAGTGAACACACAAATGATAAGAAGGTAAACAGCCTTATTGCTGATATGGAGAAAGTTTGAGTGGACTAGATAGAAGATTAAATCAGCCACAACATTCTCTTAATCCAAAACTTAATCAAAGCAAGACCTTAACTCTGTAAAGGCTGAGAAAGGTGAGGATGCTGCAGGGGGAAAAAAAAAATGAAACTAGCAATGGTTGATTCATGAGGTTTAAGGAATAAGACATTTCCACAACATAAAGTGCAAAGTGAAGCAGCATATGCTGATATAGACTCAACAGCAAGTGTCCAGAAAGTCTTGCTAAGGCCTGGCATTGTGGCTTGTGCCTGTAATCCCAGCCAAGGGGTGGATCACCTGAGGTCAGGAGTTCGAGACCAGCCTGGCGAACATGGTGGAACCCCGTCTCTACTAAAACTACAAAAATTAGCCAGGCATGGTGATGTGCACCTGTAGTCCCAGCTACTTCGGAGGCTGAGGCATGAGAATCGCTTGTACCCAGAAGGAAGAGATTGCAGTGAGCCGAGATCGTGCCACTGCACTCCAGCCTGGGTGACAGAGTGAGACGCCATCTCAGAAAAAAAAAAAAGAAAAAAAAAAAAAAGAAAATCTAGCTAAGATTACTGAGGAAGGTGGCCACTCTAAACAAGAGACCTTCAGTGTAGATGAAACAGCCTATATAGAAAGAAGATGCCATCTAGGACTTTCATAGCTAGAGAGAAGTCAATCCCTGGCTTCAAAGCTTCAAAAAATAAGCTGACCCACTAGTTAGGGGTTAATGCAGCTGGTGACTTTAAGTTCAAGCCAGTGTTCATTGATCATTCTGAAAATCCGAGGGCCCTTTAGAATTATGCTAAGTCTACTCTGTTCACACTCTAGAAATAAGAACAACAAAGCCTGAATGACAGCACATCTGTTTACAGCATTAGCTGTGGCAATTTCTTAAAATAAGACAGCAGTTAAGTTTGCACATTGATCAACTCTTTCTTTCACAAAAGATTTCTCTGCAGCACATGATGCTGTTGGATACCATTTTAACCACAATAGGACTTCTTTCAAAGTCGGAGTCCTGCCTCAGCCTCCGGAGTAGCTGGGACTATAGGCGCCCACGCCAGCCCGGCTAATTTTTTGTATTTTTAGTAGAGAGGGGTTTCACCATGTTAGCCAGGATGGTCTCGATCTCCTGACCTCGTGATCTGCTGCCTCCCAAAGTGTTGGGTTTACAGGCGTGAGCCACCGCGCCCGGCGTTTTGAGAAATTGATGTAACTTACAAAAATTACTACTATAAAGAGTTTGGTTTATATCCTCCCTCACTTCCAAGTGCCATTGAACTATCACCAGAAAACCCAAGAACTAGAAAGATGATCACACTCAGCAGGTCTTACTGCCTCCTTATCAATCTTCCTCAAGACAAAAGAAATGACCAATTTGTGGGAATCGTGATAGCTGGAGTATGAGTTTCATTAAATGGGATAGGCGTCAGGGTTTGGAGATGACAGGACACTGGGTGGAGGAGAGGTGGGGTGGATTTTGTAACATAGGAAGCTTTCATGGTATACATCAATCACGTGTTCAAAATTGAACTGAAAACATCCTTAACCAAAATCAACAGACCACGGTGGTTCGACAGAAGTTGTTCTTGATTTTCCTCTGCCTGAGCAAGTAAACTTTAAGGCATCTTATTTATCACAAGTCTCTTTTTTTTTTTTTTTTTTTTTTGAGACGAGTCTCGCTCTGTCACCCAGAATGGCCAGGATGGTCTCGATCTCCTGATCTCGTGATCCGCCAGCCTCGGCCTCCCAAAGTGCTGGGATTACAAGGATGAGCCACCTCACCCAGCCACAAGTCTCTTAAAAAAAAAAAGATAGCACATCACAGGCTGCAATTTGTAGCAAGATAATATGCTTTTATCTATCTCTTTATTGTTAAGCCTGTAGATCTCCAAACGCATTATCATTTACATATATCTATTTTTTTTTCTTTTTTTTCAGATGGAGTCTGCTCTGTCACCCAGGCTGGAGTGCAGTGGTGCAATCTCAGCTCACTGCAACCTCCGCCTCCTGGTTCTAGCAATTCTCTTGCCTCAGCCTCCTAAGGAGCTGGTACTACAGGTGCTCGCCACCACGCCCAGTTAATTTTGCATTTTTATAGAGACGGGGTTTCATCATATGGCCAGGCTGGTCCCAAACTCCTGACCTCGTGATCCACCCACCTTGGCCTCCCAAAGTGCTGGGATTACAGGCATGAGCCACTGCGCCTGGTCTCTGATTGTTTTAAATATAAAATTGCCCTGAAAAATTAACGTGTATATAAAATTAAGAATTAAAAATTTATATTTGTAATGTTATGGCCTGGGTAATTTTGCCTTATACTACCCTCTAACTTTTTTTTTTTTTTTTTTTTTTTTTTTTGGGACAGAGTCTGACTCTCTCACCTAGGCTGGAGTGCAGTGGCGCGATCTCAGCTCACTGCAAGCTCCGCCTCCTGGGTTCAAGCGATTCTCCCGCCTCAGCCTCCTGAGTAGCTGGGATTATAGGTGCCGCCACCACACCTGGCTAATTTTTGTGTTTTTGTAGAGATGGAGTTTCATCATGTTGGCCACGCTGGTCTCCAGCTCCTGACCTTGGGTTATCCACCCACCTCGGCCTCCCAAATTACAGGTGTGAGCCACCGCACCTAGCCCATACTACCTTCTTTTTAAAAATGATTTTTAAGTTGCCTCAGTGCAGTAGGCAGCACGTCAGTCTCATAAAAATATTTTTTAAAATATCATAGTATGGAGAAAATGAGCATAAATACATTTTCATTAAAAATATCATAATAGCTTATATTCTCTCTAAAAAGAAAATGTAAACTTAAAGTTATCCTGAAGGTAATCCTTTTACTCTTTTTTTTTTAAAAAAAAACATCTAAACTAATTTAAGGTTCTTTGGCATGAGCATTAACAATATTGAATAATGT
>NW_022144348.1:0-7197 GCF_007565055.1 Rhinopithecus roxellana
CCTCAAGAAGCAGTTTGCTAACACTCTTTTCGTGGAATCTGCAAAGTGATATTTGGGAGCCTATTGGGGCCCATGGTGATAAAGGAAATATCCTCACATAATAACTAAAGAGAAGCTTTCTGAGAAACTGCATTGCCATGTGTGAATGCAACTCACAGAGTTACACGTTTCTCTTCAGTGATCAGTTTGTTAGCACAGTTTTCTGGAATCTGCAATTAGATACTTCATAGCGCAATGAACATTACAGTGACAAAGGAAATACCACAGATGAAACTGAAAGAAGCTTTCTTAGAAACTTCTGGTGATGTGTGAATTCATCTCACAGAGTTACACTTGTGTTTCGTGGAGCAGTCCATTAACACTGTCTTTGGGAAACTGAGAAGGGCTTCTTTGGATCACATTGAGGCCTACGCTGATAAGGAAATTTCATCCGTTCAAAACGTGAAAGAAGCTTTCTGAGAAACTTCTTTCTGATCTGTGAGTTCATCTCACAGAGTTACAACCTCTGCCTCAAGAAGCAGTTTGCTAACACTCTTTCGTGGAATCTAAGTGATATTTGGGAGCCTATTGGGGCCCATGGTGATAAAGGAAATATCCTCACATAATAACTAAAGAGAAGCTTTCTGAGAAACTGCATTGCCATGTGTGAATGCAACTCACAGAGTTACACGTTTCTCTTCAGTGATCAGTTTTTAGCACAGTTTTCTGGAGATCTGCAATTAGATACTTCATAGCGCAATGAACATTACAGTGACAAAGGAAATATCCACAGATGAAAACTAGAAAGAAGCTTTCTTAGAAACTTCTTGGTGACGTGTGAATTCATCTCACAGAGTTACACTTATGTTTCGTGGAGCAGTCCATTAACACTGTCTTTGGGGAAACTGAGAAGGGCTTCTTTGGATCACATTGAGGCCTACGCTGATAAAGGAAATTTCATCCGTTCAAAACGTGAAAGAAGCTTTCTGAGAAACTTCTTTCTGATCTGTGAGTTCATCTCACAGAGTTACAACCTCTGCCTCAAGAAGCAGTTTGCTAACACTCTTTTCGTGGAATCTCCAAAGTGATATTTGGGAGCCTATTGGGGCCCATGGTGATAAAGGAAATATCCTCACATAATAACTAAAGAGAAGCTTTCTGAGAAACTGCATTGCCATGTGTGAATGCAACTCACAGAGTTACACGTTTCTCTTCAGTGATCAGTTTGTTAGCACAGTTTTCTGGAAATCTGCAATTAGATACTTCATAGCGCAATGAACATACAGTGACAAAGGAAATATCCACAGATGAAAACTAGAAAGAAGCTTTCTTAGAAACTTCTGGTGATGTGTGAATTCATCTCACAGAGTTACACTTATGTTTCGTGGAGCAGTCCATTAACACTGTCTTTGGGAAACTGAGAAGGGCTTCTTTGGATCACATTGGCCTACGCTGATAAAGGAAATTTCATCCGTTCAAAACGTGAAAGAAGCTTTCTGAGAAACTTCTTTCTGATCTGTGAGTTCATCTCACAGAGTTACAACCTCTGCCTCAAGAAAAGTTTGCTAACACTCTTTTCTTGGAATCTGCAAAGTGATATTTGGGAGCCTATTGGGCCCATGGTGATAAAGGAAATATCCTCACATAATAACTAAAGAGAAGCTTTCTGAGAAACTGCATTGCCATGTGTGAATGCAACTCACAGAGTTACACGTTTCTCTTCAGTGATCAGTTTGTTAGCACAGTTTTCTGGAAATCTGCAATTAATACTTCATAGCGCAGTGAACATTACAGTGACAAAGGAAATATCCACAGATGAAAACTAGAAAGCTTTCTTAGAAACTTCTTGGTGATGTGTGAATTCATCTCACAGAGTTACACTTATGTTTCGTGGAGCAGTCCATTAACACTGTCTTTGGGAACTGAGAAGGGCTTCTTTGGATCACATTGAGGCCTACGCTGATAAAGGAAATTTCATCCGTTCAAAACGTGAAAGAAGCTTTCTGAGAAACTTCTTTCTGATCTGTGAGTTCATCTCACAGAGTTACAACCTCTGCCTCAAGAAGCAGTTTGCTAACACTCTTTTCGTGGAATCTGCAAAGTGATATTTGGGAGCCTATTGGGGCCCATGGTGATAAAGGAAATATCCTCACATAATAACTAAAGAGAAGCTTTCTGAGAAACTGCATTGCCATGTGTGAATGCAACTCACAGAGTTACACGGTTTTCTTCAGTGATCAGTTTGTTAGCACAGTTTTCTGGAAATCTGCAATTAGATACTTCATAGCGCAATGAACATTACAGTGACAAAGGAAATATCCACAGATGAAAACTAGAAAGAAGCTTTCTTAGAAACTTCTTGGTGATGTGTGAATTCATCTCACAGAGTTACACTTATGTTTCGTGGAGCAGTCCATTAACACTGTCTTTGAGGAATCTGAGAAGGGCTTCTTTGGATCACATTGAGGCCTACGCTGATAAAGGAAATTTCATCCGTTCAAAACGTGAAAGAAGCTTTCTGAGAAACTTCTTTCTGATCTGTGAGTTCATCTCACAGAGTTACAACCTCTGCCTCAAGAAGAGTTTGCTAACACTCTTTTCGTGGAATCTGCAAAGTGATATTTGGGAGCCTATTGGGGCCCATGGTGATAAAGGAAATATCCTCACATAATAACTAAAGAGAAGCTTTCTGAGAAACTGCATTGCCATGTGTGAATGCAACTCACAGAGTTACACGTTTCTCTTCAGTGATCAGTTTGTTAGCACAGTTTTCTGGAATCTGCAATTAGATACTTCATAGCGCAATGAACATTACAGTGACAAAGGAAATCCACAGATGAAAACTAGAAAGCTTTCTTAGAAACTTCTTGGTGATGTGTGAATTCATCTCACAGAGTTACACTTGTGTTTCGTGGAGCAGTCCATTAACACTGTCTTTGGGAACTGAGAAGGGCTTCTTTGGATCACATTGAGGCCTACGCTGATAAAGGAAATTTCATCATCCGTTCAAAACGTGAAAGAAGCTTTCTGAGAAACTTCTTTCTGATCTGTGAGTTCATCTCACAGAGTTACAACCTCTGCCTCAAGAAGCAGTTTGCTAACACTCTTTTCGTGGAATCTGCAATGTGATATTTGGGAGCCTATTGGGCCCATGGTGATAAAGGAAATATCCTCACATAATAAATAAGAGAAGCTTTCTGAGAAACTGCATTGCCATGTGTGAATGCAACTCACAGAGTTACACGTTTCTCTTCAGTGATCAGTTTTTAGCACAGTTTTCTGGAATCTGCAATTAGATACTTCATAGCGCAATGAACATTACAGTGACAAAGGAAATATCCACAGATGAAAACTAGAAAGATTTCTTAGAAACTTCTTGGTGAGTGTGAATTCATCTCACAGAGTTACACTTATGTGTCGTGGAGCAGTCCATAACACTGTCTTTGGGAAACTGAGAAGGGCTTCTTTGGATCACATTGAGGCCTACGCTGATAAAGGAAATTTCATCCGTTCAAAACGTGAAAGAAGCTTTCTGAGAAACTTCTTTCTGATCTGTGAGTTCATCTCACAGAGTTACAACCTCTGCCTCAAGAAGCAGTTTGCTAACACTCTTTTCGTGGAATCTGCAAAGTGATATTTGGGAGCCTATTGGGGCCCATGGTGATAAAGGAAATATCCTCACATAATAACTAAAGAGAAGCTTTCTGAGAAACTGCATTGCCATGTGTGAATGCAACTCACAGAGTTACACGTTTCTCTTCAGTGATCAGTTTGTTAGCACAGTTTTCTGGAAATCTGCAATTAGATACTTCATAGCGCAATGAACATAACAGTGACAAAGGAAATATCCACAGATGAAAACTAGAAAGAAGCTTTCTTAGAAACTTCTGGGTGATGTGTGAATTCATCTCACAGAGTTACACTTATGTTTCGTGGAGCAGTCCATTAACACTGTCTTTGGGGAAACTGAGAAGGGCTTCTTTGGATCACATTGAGGCCTACGCTGATAAAGGAAATTTCATCCGTTCAAAACGTGAAAGAAGCTTTCTGAGAAACTTCTTTCTGATCTGTGAGTTCATCTCACAGAGTTACAACCTCTGCCTCAAGAAGCAGTTTGCTAACACTCTTTTCGTGGAATCTGCAAAGTGATATTTGGGAGCCTATTGGGCCCATGGTGATAAAGGAATATCCTCACATAATAACTAAAGAGAAGCTTTCTGAGAAACTGCATTGCCATGTGTGAATGCAACTCACAGAGTTACACGTTTCTCTTCAGTGATCAGTTTGTTAGCACAGTTTTCTGGAAATCTGCAATTAGATACTTCATAGCGCAATGAACATTACAGTGACAAAGGAAATATCCACAGATGAAAACTAGAAGAAGCTTTCTTAGAAACTTCTTGGTGATGTGTGAATTCATCTCACAGAGTTACACTTATGTTTCGTGGAGCAGTCCATTAACACTGTCTTTGGGGAAACTGAGAAGGGCTTCTTTGGATCACATTGAGGCCTACGCTGATAAAGGAAATTTCATCCGTTCAAAACGTGAAAGAAGCTTTCTGAGAAGCTTCTTTCTGATCTGTGAGTTCATCTCACAGAGTTACAACCTCTGCCTCAAGAAGCAGTTTGCTAACACTCTTTTCGTGGAATCTGCAATGTGATATTTGGGAGCCTATTGGGGCCCATGGTGATAAAGGAAATATCCTCACATAATAACTAAAGAGAAGCTTTCTGAGAAACTGCATTGCCATGTGTGAATGCAACTCACAGAGTTACACGTTTCTCTTCAGTGATCAGTTTGTTAGCACAGTTTTCTGGAGATCTGCAATTAGATACTTCATAGCGCAATGAACATTACAGTGACAAAGGAAATATCCACAGATGAAAACTAGAAAGAAGCTTTCTTAGAAACTTCTTGGTGACGTGTGAATTCATCTCACAGAGTTACACTTATGTTCGTGGAGCAGTCCAGTAACACTGTCTTTGGGGAAACTGAGAAGGGCTTCTTGGATCACATTGAGGCCTACGCTGATAAAGGAAATTTCATCCGTTCAAAACGTGAAAGAAGCTTTCTGAGAAACTTCTTTCTGATCTGTGAGTTCATCTCACAGAGTTACAACCTCTGCCTCAAGAAGCAGTTTGCTAACACTCTTTTCGTGGAATCTGCAAAGTGATATTTGGGAGCCTATTGGGGCCCATGGTGATAAAGGAAATATCCTCACATAATAACTAAAGAGAAGCTTTCTGAGAAACTGCATTGCCATGTGTGAATGCAACTCACAGAGTTACACGTTTCTCTTCAGTGATCAGTTTGTTAGCACAGTTTTCTGGAAATCTGCAATTAGATACTTCATACGCAATGAACATTACAGTGACAAAGGAAATATCCACAGTGAAAACTAGAATGAAGCTTTCTAGAAACTTCTTGGTGATGTGTGAATTCATCTCACAGAGTTACACTTATGTTTCGTGGAGCAGTCCATTAACACTGTCTTTGAGGAATCTGAGAAGGGCTTCTTTGGATCACATTGAGGCCTACGCTGATAAAGGAAATATCATCCGTTCAAAACGTGAAAGAAGCTTTCTGAGAAACTTCTTTCAGATCTGTGAGTTCATCTCACAGAGTTACAACCTCTGCCTCAAGAAGCAGTTTGCTAACACTCTTTTCGTGGAATCTGCAATGTGATATTTGGGAGCCTATTGGGGTCCATGGTGATAAAGGAAATATCCTCACATATAACTAAAGAGAAGCTTTCTGAGAAACTGCATTGCCATGTGTGAATGCAACTCACAGAGTTACACGTTTCTCTTCAGTGATCAGTTTTTAGCACAGTTTTCTGGAATCTACAATTAGATACTTCATAGTGCAATGAACATTACAGTGACAAAGGAAATATCCACAGATGAAAACTAGAAAGAAGCTTTCTTAGAAACTTCTTGGTGATGTGTGAATTCATCTCACAGAGTTACACTTATGTTCGTGGAGCAGTCCATAACACTGTCTTTGGGAAACTGAGAAGGGCTTCTTTGGATCACATTGAGGCCTACGCTGATAAAGGAAATTTCATCCGTTCAAAACGTGAAAGAAGTTTTCTGAGAAACTTCTTTCTGATCTGTGAGTTCATCTCACAGAGTTACAACCTCTGCCTCAAGAAGCAGTTTGCTAACACTCTTTTCGTGGAATCTCAAAGTGATATTTGGGAGCCTATTGGGGCCCATGGTGATAAAGGAAATATCCTCACATAATAACTAAAGAGAAGCTTTCTGAGAAACTGCATTGCCATGTGTGAATGCAACTCACAGAGTTACACGTTTCTCTTCAGTGATCAGTTTGTTAGCACAGTTTTCTGGAAATCTGCAATTAGATACTTCATAGCGCAATGAACATACAGTGACAAAGGAAATATCCACAGATGAAAACTAGAAAGAAGCTTTCTTAGAAACTTCTGGTGATGTGTGAATTCATCTCACAGAGTTACACTTATGTTTCGTGGAGCAGTCCATTAACACTGTCTTTGGGAAACTGAGAAGGGCTTCTTTGGATCACATTGAGGCCTACGCTGATAAAGGAAATTTCATCCGTTCAAAACGTGAAAGAAGCTTTCTGAGAAACTTCTTTCTGATCTGTGAGTTCATCTCACAGAGTTACAACCTCTGCCTCAAGAAAGTTTGCTAACACTCTTTTCGTGGAATCTGCAAAGTGATATTTGGGAGCCTATTGGGTCCATGGTGATAAAGGAAATATCCTCACATAATAACTAAAGAGAAGCTTTCTGAGAAACTGCATTGCCATGTGTGAATGCAACTCACAGAGTTACACGTTTCTCTTCAGTGATCAGTTTGTTAGCACAGTTTTCTGGAAATCTGCAATTAGATACTTCATAGCGCAATGAACATTACAGTGACAAAGGAAATATCCACAGATGAAAACTAGAATGAAGCTTTCTTAGAAACTTCTTGGTGATGTGTGAATTCATCTCACAGAGTTACACTTATGTTTCGTGGAGCAGTCCATTAACACTGTCTTTGGGGAAACTGAGAAGGGCTTCTTTGGATCACATTGAGGCCTACGCTGATAAAGGAAATTTCATCCGTTCAAAACGTGAAAGAAGCTTTCTGAGAAACTTCTTTCTGATCTGTGAGTTCATCTCACAGAGTTACAACCTCTGCCTCAAGAAGCAGTTTGCTAACACTCTTTTCGTGGAATCTGCAATGATA
>NW_022144349.1:0-6745 GCF_007565055.1 Rhinopithecus roxellana
TGGGAACCTGAGCTTGTTTTCCTTCTGGGAGTGATGGGAGACAGTGACAGATCATCAGGCATAAGATTCTCATAAGGGCACACAACTAGACCCCTCACATGCGCAGTTCACGATAGGGTTCGTGCTGCTGTAATAATCTAATGCCCTGCTGATCTGAGAGGAGCAGAGCTCACAGTACTGGTCTGTAGCTCAGGGTTGGGTACCCCTGCATTAAACGTTATATGAATTGATCCAGAATTTCCAGGTAGCCAGACATTTTCCTCTTTATCATAGTCTTCCATCTTTCTGGAATCCTGGGATAGTTTACTCATTCATTCAGCCATTCATTCATTTTTTCATGTGATATTATTTAAGCACCCATTATATGCTGGGCACTGGGGATATACACAGATGAATAGAACATGTCAAAGCCAGTGGAAGCTTGCGCTGACAAGGAACACTTCTCAGATGGATGGAACTTAAACTGAGATTTGTTGATTACGGAAAATGAGACAGTTGCGTATTGAGTGCTTGGTACGTGCTAGGCAATGCCCCAGGTGCTAGGGCACAAAGTGGAAGAAATGCCCTACCTTTAAGGAGTTTATAATCCAGGGGTGGAGCTAGAGACAGACTAGGAGGTGGGTCCTGACTGCGTGGCAAGTGCTGTGTGTTCCAGTGGGGGGATGTACAAGCCGCCACGGAGCAAGAAGACAGGGCAGGTCAGAGACGATGTCTCCAAGGAGACATTGGAATTGAATTTTGAAAGACGAGTGGTGGTTAGTCGGATGAAGCCACAGGGAAAAGACAGACAGATTTGACTGCATATAATTTAAAACTTATGTCATCTTTATTGGCAATTTACTATGTGCAGGCATAGTGGTGCATGTTTGCACACATCCTCATTTTAGCTTCACAAAAACCTTATGAAGATGTATTACTCTTTGACAGATAAGGAACTGAGGCTCAGTTGCTTGCCCAATGACACACAACTGTTGGGAGGTAAAACTGGAATTCAAATACAGTTTCATCTCATTTATATGCTATAATATAGAAACAAGGATTATTGGGACTTTTTTACGTGTGTTGTAACAGGAACATTCACTAACTTTTCAAGAGGAAAAAATAAATTTTAAATGGCAAAAACATTTAGGATTTTAAAATTCCTCTTTGTTTTCATGTTTTGTACTTCCTTCACTCTGGGGCAATAACCCTAGACACAAGGTGAAGGTTATATAGCTCATCAAACTTAGCGTTATCAAACCAAATATTGTCCATACAATAAAGGTAAAAAGAATGGGCAGAGAGGCCGGGCGTGGTGGCTCAAGCCTGTAATCCCAGCACTTTGGGAGGCCGAGATGGGCGGATCACGAGGTCAGGAGATTGAGACCATCCTGGCTAACACGGCGAAACCCCGTCTCTACTAAAAACTAAAAAAACTAGCCAGGCGAGGTGGCGGCGCCTGTAGTCCCAGCTACTTGGGAGGCGGCAGGAGAATGGCGTAAACCCGGGGGGCGGAGCTTGCAGTGAGCTGAGATCCGGCCACTGCACTCCAGCCTGGGTGACAGAGCGAGACTCCGTCTCAAAAAAAAAAAAAAAAAAGAAAAAAAAAGAAGAACGGGCAGAGAAGGAGGCTTTGTGTGTATATCCATTGGCTCCCTTATCTGTTTTTACTAAGGTCAATCGGTGGACAAGGAAGGGCCAGATGTCCTCAAATTGCCTTCAGCATATAAACTATTTGCTCTCAGCAAATATATCAACCATTCCCATACTGGGGTGACAGACGACCTGGAGCAAGCTATGAGTTTTCCAGGCGGAAAGTATTTCTTTATGATTCCAGCTTGATGTCTGATCATATCTGGATGTGGCTAATTGTTTGTCCTTAGTTTTGATTAAGTCCAATTTATCGATTTTTTTGAACAAATCATGCTGTGGTGTCAAATACAGGAAACCTTTGGCTAACCTAAAGTCACAAAAAAATTTTTATGTTGTCTTCTACATATTCATTAGTTTAGGCTCTATATTGTGATCTGTGATCTAGTTTGAGTTTTTTGTTTGTTTTTTTTTGTCTATGATGTACATGGACCCAAGTTCATATGGGTTCATACAAATCATCAAATTGCTCCAGAACCGGGCCAGGTGCACTGGCTCATACCTGTAATCCCAGTACTTTGGGAGGCAGAGGTGGGCGGATCACCTGAGGTCAGGTGTTCAACACCAGCCTGGCCATTATGGTGAAACCCCATCTCTACTAAAAATACAAAAATAAGCTGGGCATGGTGGCCAGTCCCTGTAATACCAGTTACTGGGGAGGCTGAGGCAGGAGAATCACTTGAACTTGGGAGGTGGAGTTTGCAGTGAGCTGAGATCGCGCCACTGCACTCCAGTCTGGGCGATAGAGCTAGACTCCATCTTAAAAAAATATAAAACAAAAAAAGCTTCAGCACCATTTGTTGAGGAGGTGGTCCTTTTTCACTGCATTGTCTTCACATCCTTGTTAAAAATCAATTGTCAGACCAGGTGCAGTGGCTCATGCCTGTAATCCCAGCACTTTGAGAGGCTGAGGCAGGTGGATCACTTGAGGTCGGGTGTTCGAGACCAGCCTGACCAACATGGAGAAACCTTATCTCTACTAAAAATACAAAACTAGTTGGGCATGGTGGTGCATGCCTGTAATCCCAGCTACTTGGGAGGCTGAGGCAGGAGAATAGCTTGAATTCGGGAGGCGGAGGTTGCAGTAAGCTGAGATCGTGCCATTGCACTCCAGCCTGGGCAACAAGAGCAAAACTCCGTCTCAAAAAAAAAAAAAAAAAAAAGAAAAAAAGATCAATTGTCCATATATGTGTGTTTGTTTCTGGACTCTGTTCAGTTCATTGATCTATTTGTCATATTTATGCCAATATCATGTTGTTTTATTACTGGGGCTTTATAATGACTTTTGAAATTAGGTACCATTAACCTTCCAACTTTGTTCTTGTTATTTTAGGTATTTGTGCATTTCCTTATGAATTTTAGAATCAGCTTGTCAATGTCTACAAAAAATCCCACAAACAACTGCAGGTATTTTTACTGGTATTGCCCTGAAGCTATAGAGTAATATGGGGGAGAATTGACATCTTAGCGATACTGACTATTTTGGCTCACAACAAATTAAATCTCTCCATTTATTCAGGTCTTTAAAAATTTATCTCTGTAGTGTGTTGCGGTGTCCAGTGTACTGGTCTTGCACATTGGTCAGATTTATTTTTAAATGTTTTGTATTTTTGATGCTATTAGAAATGGGAGTTTTAAACTTTAAATTTTTCATTGTTAGTATATAGAAATACAATTAATTTTTGATTTTGATTTTGTATCCTACAGCCTTGCTAAACTCATGGTGGTATCTTTCTTTTTTTTTTTTTTTTTTTTTTGGTATTCCATCGGATTTTCGACAATTTTAGTTCTTCCTTTTTGATATGGATGCCTTTTATTTATTGCTTTTGCCTTGTTGAACTGACTAGATCTTCCATTATAATGTTAAATAAGAGTGATGAGAGTGGATGTCCTTGACTTGATCCTGATCTTAGATAGAAAGCATTCAGTCTTTCATCATTGAGTAAAATGTTCCAGGTTTTTCATAGATGTCCTTTAACAGGTTGAAAAAGCTCTATTTGGGTCAGTTTTGGAATCTCATCAAATGTAGCAAGAAAGGCTGACAAACAAAGCACTGTTTTCCATCCTGACGGAGAAAGCAAGTGAGGGTGAAGTCTTAGATTCTGGAGACAATCCAAAATAAGAAAATGTCCCTAAATTTGTCATGCAAATAAAAGTGAGGAGTCACAGGATATTGTTCACTTTCATAGTTCAAGACAAAGTTAAATTTCCTCTGTTCGCTTTAAAATGAATGTGTTTTCTGCCACAGTGGCAAAGAACTAACAAATTAGCAGTTAAGTTTGTAAGAGATCCACGGAATATATTAAGACATTGCAGACGTTATCTGTTTTACCAAGGACTCAAAGAACAACTTGAACTTCTATGATTTGCCGGATTCACGGGCAGACTGTGGGCTGCCTTTCTGCTAGTTAGATTATTTTACACACGAAACTATCACGGAAAAATGATCAAACAAGCAGTAGTTTATGCACACAGAACTATTTGTCTAGAATTGAAGGTAAGCTCAAGACAGATGGAGAGTGGGACGCAAAGATCAACTTCGCTTCCACAAACAGCTGAGTGCTGAGTGACCCCTAAAATGAGCTAATACTGGGCAAGGATATTGTCCTAGACCTCAGAGTTCCCCTTTATCCTTGGATTTGTTGTATAATGCAGCAGTGGGTTTGCTTTGTAAAAGAGAAACAGCGAAGTAAAAAAGGAGAAGACATCTGTTACTTCTAGTGAGTTAAGCCTTCTAAAATATTTCCCTTTTAGTGACCACTTGTTATTTTGACCGTTTGATCTTTTGCTTTGGAAATAGGACCTTTGAAACTCTTCTACGTTCCTCCCTGTGTTTGTAAAATGATGATAATGCCTACACCACAGAAGAGACTCCATTTTGCATCCAAAGCTTTTGAAGATAAGGGGTTGAAGTGACTGAAGGAGAAAACATTCCAATTCTTGCGAGGCCTAAAGAATTATGGTTTTTCATCTAAAAATTTATTTAGAATCATTCCACTGATCCTAAAGAAACATACTTTAAGTTTCTTTATTTTGAGACAGTCTCACTCTGTTGTCCAGGCTGGAGTGCAGTGGCACAATCTCAGCTCACTGCAGCCTCCGCCCCCTGGGATCAAGCGATTCTCCTGACTTAGTCTCCCGAGTAGCTGGGATTACAGATGCGTGCCACCATGCCTGGCTTATTTTTGTATTTTTAGTAGAGATAGGGTTCCACCATGTTGATTAGGCTAGCTCCAAGTCCTGACCTCAAGTGAGCTGCCCGCTTCAGCCTCCTGAAGTGCTGAGATTACAGGCGTGAGCCATCGTGCCCAGCCTAAGTTTCAGTGATCCCCACAATCCATAACATGTTTAATGATTCAGTGAACTGTTGTTGATTCATCGAAAGGAAGGAAGACAGTCTCCCAGCAATCAGCCACTTTGCAATCAGTTTCACCTCAGTCACACTGGTGCCTGGACTAAGAGAAGAGCTCATGAGATTTTTTTTTTTTTAATGCCCGCATGATTAAGGAGTCTTGGACGTATACATGGCTTTGCAGGAAACTGTTCTATGAAGTGATTGGACTGAAGTCTGTCATAGCATTAGGAGGCACAAGCGACTAGGGGCTGCATCTGCCTCTCAGAAGAGAGGAAGAGGAGGACGGGAGGGGGAAGAGGGAAGGAGGAGGGCGGAAGGAGGAGGAAGGAAGGAGAAAGCAAAGGGAAGGAAGGAAGGAAGGAAGGCAGGAAGAGGAAGAATAAGAAAGAAAGAAGGAGGGGAGGAGGAAGGAAGGAAGAGGAAGAAGAAAACGAAGAAGAAAGCGGGAGGAGGAAGAGAGTCCTTCCCTTCCTTCCTTCCTTCCTTCCTTCCTTCCTTCTGCCTTCCTTCTTTTCTCTCCCTCCTCCTCCTTCTCTAATTAGCTTTCTTCTCCCTCTTCCTATTATAAAAATTTATGCTCATTGTAGAAAGTGACAATATAGTGTGACTATGTGCTCTTGCTCTGGAATGAAACTTGAGCTGAAAATCTGGTTCTATTGCTAACTAGCTGCATTACCTTGCAGAAGTCACTCATCTAATATGCCTGTGCCTCAGGTACCCAAGTGTTAATGGGTATACGAATGCTAGTTACTTCCCAATGTCGATGTTGCGTGGATTTTTTTTTCTGAGACGAAGTCTTGCTCTGTCACCCCAGCTGGAGTGCAGTGGCTGATCTCAGCTCACTGCAACCTCCGCCTCCCAGGCTCAAGCAATTCTCCCAACTCAGCCTCCCCAGTAGCTGGGATTACAGACGCCCACCACTGCACCCGACTAATTTTTGTACTTTTAGTAGAGATGGGATTTCACCATGTTGGCTCGACCATGGCTGGTCTCGAACTCCTGACCTCGTGATACTCCTGCCTTGGCCTCTCAAAGTGCTGGGATTACAGGTGTGAGCCACTGCACCTGGCCTGTTGTGTGGATTTAATAAGACATTCATGTACACACATTGCACAGTGCCTTGCACATAGGGAGAGCTCAAAATATGGTTTTATCAATAAAAATCAGAAAAATATAGATAACCAACATTATAGTTCAACTGCTGGGAAATAACCTTTACCTCCAGGTACATTTTTACATTGTAGTGTTTTCAAATGAATGCTACCAAGTTAATTAATCAATATTTACTTAGCCTAGCACTGTGGTATATAATGAGAGGCACATAGTTATAATTTAAGCCAACATTTCCTGACTGTCTCCTGTGCTAATAATTTTTCTAGTATTCATTCATTCATTCATTATTGACTTATCGGAAAAGTGGTTTGGGGCCGGGCATGGTGGTTTGCCTATAATCCCGGCACTTTGGGAGGCCAAGGTGGTGGATTGCTTGAGGTCCAGAGTTCAAGACCAGCCTGACCAACATCGTGAAACCCCACTCTACTAAAAACACAAAAATTATCCAGGCCTGGTGGTGGGCGCCTGTAATCCCAGCTATTCAGGAGGCTGAGGCAGGAGAAAAAGAAAAGGAAAAAGAAAGAAAAGTGTTTTTTTGGTTATTTTGCATTTTCTTTGTACCAGATAGTGTTCTAGGTATCAGAGGCACAACGGTGAACAACAATAATGGAAAAAACCTCAGAAATAAACAAACCAAAAAAATGCACT
>NW_022144350.1:0-22521 GCF_007565055.1 Rhinopithecus roxellana
AAAATCGGCTTAAGGCCTTCACTTCTACTGGCTCAGAATAGCGTATAAAACTATCACCGTTACTCAACACAATAGGTACCTCCTCATCGCCAGCTGTATGACAATGAAAGCAGTTTTAGACCATGCTTTACCTTTTTAAGCAAGCAACTTGTCACTTCAGTTCTTGGAGTCCGCCTTGTACACTAACATTAACGAGTAAAGCTCGTCGCTTTTTGTCCAATTCCCGCCCCCACCATGACTGCACTGACCCTTTTCCAGGGATTTAACGTTGCGGCTCGTTAGGGTGATTCGAATTCGGTGAATTGCCACCTCCGGCTCCACGGGTGTTTTTCCGGTATCCTTAAAAGCCTATTGTTAGACACATAAGAAAGAACAATAAACCAAAAATCGTCTGCCACTTCTAGAGAAAGGCAGCTTCCGGAAGCTTCCCGGGTTCTCCCACCATTTCAGAAGCGCCTTTCCGCCCCTACACGCCCCGGCATCTGCCCTACAGGAGCACGAGCTCGAAACCGGAGTCCCCCAGGCGCACGAGCCCCGCGTTGAGCAGCCCGCCGCCGACTGCCGCCTCACCATGGCTGCTGCGCGGCTTCCTGACCGACTTGTTCCTCGGCGAGAGCGAACAGCGGTGAGTCAGGAGCAGGAGCGTGCGAACCAAATATCCGCAAGTCCTACAACCGCGTCTTCCTCGAAAAGAAAGGGGTGGGACTTGAGCAACGCTTATATATATCACGCTTACATCCGGGTCCCACACGCCCCGGAACAGGAAATGTCCCGGACCCTAGAGGCGGTCGCACAAGGCCGAGCTGGAGCACTCGTGGAGTTGGCAGGAAAGGCACGGCTGCGTGCGCCCCCTGTCCGCACGGAGGAACCGAAGTGCCGCAGGGTGGAGCCCCCGCCCCATCTCCTCGCAGGGAGATGGCCACCCGGCCGAGAGAACAGGCGAGACGGAAACCTGAGAAACTCCCCTGTCTGGTGCACTTAACCCTCTCCCTCGTAAAGTGCACACGAACTCTGGTTTTTACGTTGCAAATTTTGCTTTCTACACAGACCACCATACCACTCGTTGTTCTGTGAGGACGAGGTAACTTCTCTGAGTTTAGCTGACATGAGCAATGGCAGAAATGCTTCTCGTAAACTGGACACCTTACGTTAGCATTAGTAAGCAGTTATTTTTCATAGCCTGAAACGTCCTTTTGTGATATTTCAGCTCCTGGCTTCCCAGTCCAGCAGAAGTATCTACATCTATTTCTGGAAAGGACCTGAACTTGGCTTCTCGTCCCTCTGGAAAGTGAGGTGAAAATGCCAGGCTGCGCAGCTACCCTGAGGCCTGGCTAGCCACCCAGTCCTGATACCTCATCTCCTTTCTGTTGGATAAAGTCATTGGATAAGATCCCCCAGGGTCTTCTTAATACTGAACATCTGTTCATAATCACATAAGTGACCAAATATTCGCAAACCCGAATGGTCAACTGGGCTGAGCAATGGGAGCGAGCGCAGGATGAGCTCACCTACACCTGAGCAAGAAGCCGTGGATAATACATGGAAATCATTGAGATGGATTTTGATACAGGGCAGAAGGAAGAGTAAAATAATCTCATACTACTTTCCACCTGAAGCTCTGAGCCAAAAGAGTTATTTGCTCAAACACTTCGAACTGGGGAGGGACAGAACTCTGATGCCTCCCTCCAGGCCTGTTTTTGTTGTTGTTGTTATTTTTTGTTTGTTTTTGAGACGGAGTTTCCCCCTTGTTGCCCAGGCTGGAGTGCCACGGCGCCATCTCGGCTCACCGCAACCTCCGCCTCCTGGGTTCAAGCGATTCTCCTGCCTCAGCCTCCCGAGTAGCTGGGATTACAGGCATCCGCCACCGTGCACGGCCAATTTTGTTTTGTTTTTTAGTAGAAACGGGGTTTCTCCCATGTTGGTCAGGCTGGTTTCAAACTCAGGATCTCAGGTGATCCGCCCACCTCGGTCTCCCAAAGTGTTGGGATTACAGGCGTGAGCCACAGCGCTCGGCCCATCAGGGCTCTTTCTTGAGGTTTTGTCTTCTGTTCCTTGGTGGAAAATTATTTTTGAAACTTTAATCAGATAATAGCATTGTCTTATTTGGTGATAACTGGAACATAACTAATAACTGGGTTTCTTTGGCTCACGATACATATGAGGGTTTTTGCTGCCATTTTAACAATTACTTTAAATTTTCAAATTTGGATGTTTTCCAGTTCCATTTTTGGGTTTTTTGTTTGTTTGTTTGTTTGTTTTTTGAGATGGAGTCTGGCTCTGTCGCCCAGGCTGGAGTGCAGTGGCATGCTTTTCACTCAAGCGATTCAAGCGATTCTCCTGCCTCAGCCTCCCGAGTAGCTGGGACTACAGGTGCGTACCACCACTCTCAGCTAATTTTTTGTATTTTTACTAGAGATGGTGTTTCACCGTGTTAGCCGGGATAGTCTTAATCTCCTGAACTCTTTATCCGCCCACCTCGGCCTCCCAAAGTGCTGGGATTACAGGTGTGAGCCACCGCGCCCGGCCCCAGTTCAGTTATTTTTAAATGTAATCCATTGTCTGTAAGTACTCTATTTGTAGAATTTTTAGCAGAAAATCTGAAAGCCTGCATTCTTATTGTGCTAGCTGGAACCTAATTGAGACTTCATAACTTAGAGGTTTAACTTATTGGAATGGCTATGTGCAACAAATAGACAAAAGCACAATTGCCCTGCTCCCTGGGGTGGTCAGCCACCACTGTAGTACTGCCTGGAGGTGACTGTGCATCTTTTAAGTGAACATATACAGCAGCATTCATGTTTTCTAATGCTCAAAGATGACTGGAAATTCAATGAAGGAATTTCATTGAGAAGTACCATTGTAATTTTTGTACAAGTGTGATTTTTTTTTTTTTGATAACAAATCTGGCACATCTTTTTCTTAGGCTTACCTCATCCTTTAAGTATTTGAGGAACTGGTGAACAAGTTAACTACTTTGATCATAAATAAGGAAATTTCATTATAGAGAAAAGCAAAATGTGGCTCAGCAGGTATGTGAAAAATAGCTGATGTGACTAGAACTAAGGAAACACATGATTAAGTTAATATTAGACAAAAGTAATGGAAATTTTTTATTTTTTATTTTGGAAAACAGTATGGAGGGTCCTCAAAAAATTAAAAAATGGAATTTCCATATGAACCAGCCATCCCACTTCTGTGTATATACCCAAAGAAAATGAAATTGGTATCTTGAAGAGATACCTGCACTTTATTGCAGCATTATTTACAGTAGCTAAGGTCAGGAAATGACCTAGGCATCCAGCAACAGATGAATGGATCTTTTTTTTTTTTTTTTTGAGACGGAGTCTTACTCTGTTGCTCAGACTGGAGTGCAGTGGTGCGATCTCGGCACGCTGCAACCTCCATCTCCTGGGTTCAAGCAGTCCTCCTGCCTCAGCCTCCCAAGTAGCTGGACGTTCAGGTGGGCACCACCATGTCTGGCTAATTTTTGTATTTTTAGTAGAAACAGGGTTTCATCATGTTGGCCAGGCTAGTCTCGAACTCCTAACCTCAGGTTATCTGCCCACCTCAACCTTCCAAAGTGCTGGGATTACAGGCGTGAGCCACCGTGCCCAGCCTGAATGGATCAATATTATTCAGCCTCAAAAAATAAGAAAATTCTGGCTGGGAATGGTGGCTCACACCTGTAATCCTAGCTTTTGGGGAGCCCGAGGCAGGTAGATCACCTGGAGTCAGAAGCTCGAGATTGGCCTGGCCAACATGGTGAAAGCCTGTCTCTACTAAAGGTAAATATACTGTGTGAGTTCACTTATATGTGGAGTCAAAAAAAAGTCAAATTTGTAGAAACAGACAGTAGACTACTAGAGTCAGGAGGTGGGATCTAGTAGGGTCTGGGAATTTTAAAGTTTATTAGTTTAAGTTTCAAATACTTTGCCATATTTTTCTCTTAAAAACCAGCAGCTTCTTTGGCCCCCAATTTCTCTTTAAAATGTTATATTCGGGCCAGACGCAGTGGCTCACGCCTGTAATCCCAGTACTTTGGGAGGTCGAGGTGGGTGGATCACCTGACATCAGGAGTTCGAGACCAGCCTGACCAATGTGGTGAAACCCTGTCTCTACTAAAATACAAAAATTAGTTGGGCGTGGTGGCGGGTGCCTGTAATCTCAGCTACTCGGGAGGCTGAGGCAGGAGAATTGCTTGAACCCAGGAGGCAGAGGTGGCAGTGAGCCGAGATCACGCCATGGAATCCAGCCTGGGCAACAAGAGCAAAACTCTGTCTCAAAAAAAAAAAAACAAACAGTTATGTTTGAATACTAAATGTGATTTATCCATTGGAGAAAAAAGTAACAACAATAAGCCAAAAATAAGAAGAAAATACATAACTCCATCATTCAATGTATGTTTCTTTTCTTCTCTTTTTTGAGAAGGAGTCAGTCTCACTCTGTTGCCCAGGCTGGAGTGCAGTGGTACGATCTCAGCTCATTGCAACCTCTGCCTCACAGGTTCAAGTGATTCTCCTGCCTCAGCCTCCTGAGTTGCTGGATTACAGGTACCTGTCACCACGTCCGGCTAACTTTTGTATTTCAGGTGAGACAGTGTTTTGCCATGTTGGTTAGGCTGGTCTCGAACTCCTGACCTCAGGTGATCCACCGGCCTCAGCCTCTCAAAGTGCTGGGAGTACAGGCATGGGCCACTGCGCCTGGCCAACATGTCTTTTAATGACGGTGTTATCATGAATTGTATGAATGGTTCTTTTAGGATTTGTTGAACCTGTCTTCTGTTTTTAGGCAGTTAGGCTTGTTTTCCCATTTTTCGGTCTTATAAACAATATCATGAGGTAAATTCTGGTAGATCAGGGTTTCTCAGTCTCAGCACAATTGACATTTTGGGAGCTGGATAATTCTTTGCTTTGGGGGACTGTCCTATGCGTTTAGGAGGTTTGGAGACATCTCTGGCCTCTATACTCACTAGGTGTTGGAGCAACCCCACTCCTCCACTGGTGACGATCAAACATGCCTCCAGACATTGTCAACAGTCCCTGTGGGTAAAAATCATACCCGGTTGACAGCCACTATTGTAGATGAATATTTTAGCTCCTACTTAATGCCTTAGGTCAGTTACTAAATAACTTATCCTCTGATGGCTTAATCAAAGAATAAGCACATTTTAAATACTTTGGTATTAAGTAAGTTGCCCTCTGGGAAGGTTGTACCCAAATAGATATTTCCTCCAACAGCCAAATGAGGATTTCAGTGTGAAAAACATTGAATTAGATATCAGGTTCATTTTAACTTTTGAAATATTCCTAACAACTTTATGAAATTTGTGTTTTCAATATCGCTATCTATAGCCTTTCTTTACTGATTTTTGCAGATCTTTTAAAATTATCTTGTAAAGACTTTTACTGCAGGTATTTGTGTGGGTCTGTGGATGGCCATCTACTGGTCTTTCACTGCAATGACAGTGTCATCCTACTTTTTCCAAAAGGAAATTTACGGCAGTCAAAAACTACTGAATTCATGGTACACATGTGGAAATGTCTGAATCACATTTAAAAAGGTAAATTGTTGAATGAATGTGGATGAGTCTGTTTAGACACAACAGTAGTCCCCACCTTATCTCTGGTTTCACTTTCTGAGGTTTCAGTTACCTGCAGCACAGTTCAATAAGATACTTTGAAATCAGAGAGACCACATTCATGTAACTTTTGTTACAGTATATGACTACCACTGTCCTATTTGATTATTAAAATATTTAAAATAATATTAATCTCTTGGTGTACCTAACTTACAAGTTAAACTTTATCATAGGTGTGTATGTACAGGAACAAATGTAGTATATATACAGTTTGGTTCTATCTGTGGTTTCAGGCACCCAGGGTGTCTTGGCACCAGCTCTGTGGATAAGGAGGAACTCCTGTATTTTATCTGTGGAATTTAAAAATCTAAATACAACATTTGTATGTTAAACTTCTTCAGTCTGAAATGCTTTCAGGCATCTACTGGGGGGCTTGGCACTACCTCTGTGGTTAAGGGGGAACTCCTGTATTTTATTTGCAGAATTTTTTATCTAAATACATATTTTTTTGTATTAAACTTCTTCAGTCTGAAATTTAAGAATAAAAACCAGAGAGAGTATGTGAAGATTTAGAACAGTACTCAGCATATGAGAGTAGCCAGCACCAGGCCAGGTGCGGTGACTCATGCTTGTAGTCCCAGCTAGTGTTTGGATCAAAGCAGTCCAACTCTAGAGCCTGCACTCTTAGCCTCTGTACTGTCAGTGTACATTAGCAGTCATCTTTTTTTTTTTTTTTTTTTTTTTTGAGGCGGAGTCTTGCTCTGTCCTCCAGGCTGGAGTGCAGTGGTGCAATCTCAGCTCACTGCAAGGTCTGCCTCCCGGGTTGATGCCATTCTCCTGCCTCAGCCTCCAGAGTAGCTGGGACTACAGGCGCCCGCCACCACGCCTGGCTAATTTTTTGTATTTTTAGTAGAGACGGGGTTTCACCATGTTAGCCAGGATGGTCTCAATCTCCTGACCTTGTGACCTGCCCTCCTCGGCCTCCCAAAGTGCTGGGATTACAGGCGTGAGCCACCACGCCCGGCTGTTAGCAAGTCATCTTTATCATTTGCAGTGGCAGTATGTCTGAGAGATACAAAATCCTGTTGTGTTAAAGAACATGGCATAGAAGGGCTTTATACATTTCCCTATAGCTGAGGTTAGAAATTTTACACTTGATCTTAGCCAAAAGGCTGAGAAGCGATGAGGTTAGAAATTTTATTGAGCTACTATTGTGTCCATTGTAAGGTAGAATGCTCATTTTAATGTTCTCATCCTTTCATTTGAAGTTCCATAGATACCAAGGCCATTCAACCCTATTTGCTCATTAAAATCATTTTACTAAATAAAGTGACCAAAAGAACAGAACTAGGGATACAATAACATCTTTCTTTTTTTTTTTTTTTTTTTTTGAGACGGAGTCTCGCTCTGTCGCCCAGGCTGGAGTGCAGTGGCGTGATCTTGGCTCACTGCAAGCTCCGCCTCCCAGGTTCACGCCATTCTCCCCCTCAGCCTCCCCAGTAGCTGGGACTACAGGCGCCTGCCACCACGCCTGGCTAATTTTTTGTATTTTTAGTAGAGACAGGGTTTCACTGTGGTCTCGATCTCCTGACCTTGTGATCCGCCCACCTCGGCCTCCCAAAGTGCTGGGATTACAGGTGTGAGCCACCGCGCCCGGCCACAATAACATCTTTCAACAGAGAATGATTCATATGGAACATATGATAGATTAGTAATTTACAATCATATTTAGTGGCAGAGCTCACAGAATTCTCTGTGGGGGTGGGAACTGAATGTCCTGCCCACAGGCCTCACTAGTACCTCCTGTCCCCTCTCTTTGTCCTGCTCCCCCGCCTGCATAAAATCTGAAAAGTCACTGGTCTCCTCCTGTCCCAGCTAGAACTGCTTCCTAGCTCTAGCAGAGAACCTGCAGAAGATTTCCACAACACAGCTTTGTGATCCTGACACCATGTGGGAAAGCTAGGGATATGTGATTTACCAGTCACTTCTGCTGGGTTTGTGCTTTTCATGTTCTACAGAATTAATACAACTCTTTAGGAAATATTTCTACTATTTGCCTTCCTTTGTGAGAAGACTGGACTTTATGGCTCTCCCCACATACTAATTCTGCTGTGTTGCTTTTGTGCTTTGGACTGATTCAAAAATGGCCCCAAGAGTCCCCACCTCCTGCTCTTCATGCCCTTGTGAAAACTCCTTCTCCGAGTGTGAGAAACCGTGACTGCTCCCAAACATTAGAATTTGGCAACAGTACTGGGATGTCACTTCCACAAATAGATTAAATAAGAATCTGATTTCTGTATTGCCAGTGGACTCTCCCTTGCTAGCCTTGAGGAAGGAGCTGCCATGTTGGAGGCTGCCCTATGGAGAAGCCCATGTGGCAAGGACATGAGGGCGGCTGGTGGCCCAGCCAGAAAGGAGCTGAGGCTCTCGGCCCAACAGCCTGAAAAGAACTGAAGTTACACCCACAATGACATGACTTTGGAAGCAGATCCTTGAGTCTTCAGATGAGACCTCAGAACTGGCCAACACCTTGATTGAAGCCCTAATGACAGACCCTGAAGCAGAGAGCCCTCCTAAGCCATGCCTGGATTCATGATTCACAGGAACTGTGAGGTAATGAATGTGTGCTGGTTGCTAAATTTGTGGTAATTTGTTACTTTGATACTGAGGAAATCAGATTACAATAAGAAAGAAATCAGATTACAATAAAGAAAGAGAGAAAGAAAAGAAAGGAGGGAAGGAAGAAAGGAAGGAAGGAAGGAAGAAAGGAAGGAAGGAAGGAGAAAGAGAAAGGAAAGAAAAAAGAAGAGAAAGAAAGAAGAAAGAGAAAGAAAGAGAAAGAGAAGAAGAGAAAGAAAAAAGAAAGAAAGAAAGAAAGAAAGAGAAAGAAAGAAAGAAAGAAAGAAAAAAGAAAGAAAGAAGAAAGAAAGAAAGAAAGAAAGAAAGAAAGAAGAAAAAAAGGAGGGAGAGAAGGAAGGAAGGAAGGAAAAAGAAAAGAATAATTGAAAAAGAACACTACAAATGAAAAATCATCATGCCCTAATAGAGAATGAACAAAAATCTTGAAAAGTCAATTCATATAAAAAGATGCTTTTAGGAGACAAATATTAAAAAGGAAAATGTGATCTCGCAAGTACGTGAAGAATTACAAATTTAAGGTATCTTTTTTTGAAACACCCTTACATACACAATTCTTAATTTGAATGAAGTTGTGGTAAAAGAAGATCTCGCCACTGCTAATGACAACATAAATTATTAAAGCTTTTTGGAAAATAACTGCAGTTTGGCAGTGTATCAAGAACCTCAAAAATATTTATATTCACTGATTCAGTAATTCTGCTTCTGGACATCCATCCTATGAAATACTACAGAATAAGAATTTTAATTGAAAAAAATCACCAAGAGCCATTTATTCTGGTAAGAAATTCAAAGAAAGATAAATGTTTTAAACTAGCTAAATAAATTGCAATGGAACAGTTGATTCCAAAGGATATGATGATTGTGATAACAGAAATGGCTGTACTATAGTGTTCAATAAATGGGACAGAGTACAAAATTATACACTGATATAAGTGTATTTTAAAAATCAACAAAATTTTCTTAAAACATACAGAGAAAAGACAGAAAGCAAAGTTTTGTTTGTCTGGGACTAGTTGTCTGGAAGGCTGTGGATTTATTTATTAAAAAAAATCTTTTCTTGTTTTCCAATTTCTAGAAATTATTTATAATATAAACACCAATTTAAAAAATAGCCACAAGAATTACTTGCCTCTCTGTACACTAATAATGAACAATCTAAAAAGAAAGTAAGAAGATAATTCCATTTACAATAGCATCAAAAGAACAAAATACTTAGGAATAAACCTAATCGAGGTGAAAACCTTTTACATTGCCATAAAACATTGCTGAAAAAAGACACAAATAAATGGAAGGACATCCTGTGTATGTGGTTTTTTTTTGTTGTTGTTTTAAGACAAGAGTCTCACTCTGTCGCCCAGGCTGGAGCGCAGTGGCATGATCTTGGCTCACTGCAAGCTCTGCCTGCCGGGTTCACGCCATTCTCCTGCCTCAGCCTCCAGAGTAGCTGGGACTACAGGCCCCCCACCACGCCCGGCTAATTTTTTGTAATTTTTAGTACAGACGGGGTTTCACCATGTTAGCCAGGATGGTCTCAATCTCCTGACCTCGTGATCCACCCGCCTCGGCCTCCCAAAGTGCTGGGATTACAGGCGTGAGCCACCGAACCCGGCCTCATTCTGTGTTTATGAATTGGAAGATGGAATCTCACTCTTGTCGCCCAGGCTGTAGTACAATGGCGCGATTTTGGCTCACTGCAACCTCTGCCCCCCGGGTTCAAGCAATTCTGCTGCCTTAGCCTCCCAAGTAGCTGGGATTACAGGTGCCCGCCACCATGCATGGCTAATTTTTGTATTTTTAGTAAAAACAGGGTTTCACCATGTTGGCTAGGCTGGTCTCCAAGTCCTGATCTCAGGTGATCTGCCTGCCTTGGCTTCCCAAAGTGTTGGCGGTTAAAGGCATAAACCTCTGTGCCCGCCAGAAGATTTAATATTGTAAAAATGTACATACTACCCAAAGCAACCTATAGATTCAGTGGAATCCTATTTCAGAATCTAAATGTCTTTCTTTGCAGAAAAAAAAAAAAAAAAAAATTACATACCTAAAATTCATATGGAATATCAAAAGATCTTTAATAGCCAAAAACAATTTGAAATGAAAGAACAAAGTTAAATGACTCACACTTCCTGATTTCAAAGTATATTACAAAGTCATAGTATCAAAACAGTGTAGTACTGGCATGAAAACAAACAAATAGACCAAAGGAATAAAATAGAGCCCAGAAATAAACTCTTAATGTATATGGTCAAATGATCTTCAACAAATATGTTTCATTTAGTTCTTTTTATTATTTCTTTCTTTACCAAAGTACTTAAACAAACACAAAAGTCACATCATTTTATTTCTTCATCCTTCTATTAGCATCTCTAAAATATGGACACTTCTTACATAACCATAATGTCATTATCACTCTTAATTAACAATTTTCACTAATATCAAATGATTTATCAATAATCAATTTCCCTAATTGCCTCAAAATATGTTTTATGGTTGTTTTATTTACATCAAGATCTAAATAAGATGCACACATTCTTTTAGGTGTTCTTTTAATCTAGATTCCTCCCCCACCCCATGTTTGTTTGCCTGTTTGCAGAAACTAGGTTCATTTTCTTTTTTCTTACGGTTTTTTTTGTGTTGTGTGGTGGAATCTTGCTCTGTCGCCCAGGCTGGAGTACAGTGGCATGATCTCGGCTCACTGCAAAACCTCTGCCTCTCGGGTTCAAGTGATTCTCCTGCCTCAGCCTCCGAGTAGCTGGGACTACAGGCACAAGCCACCACTCCCAAGTAATGCATTTTTAGTAGAGATGGAGTTTTGCCATGTTTGGTCAGGCTGGTCTCGAATTCCTGACCTCAAGTGATTTGCCCACGTCGGGCCTCCCCAAAGTACTGGGATTACAAGTGTGAGCCACCTCACCTGGCCAAACCAGGTTTATTTTCTATTAAATGTCCTACATACTGGGTTTGCCTATTGGCTTCTGGGCTAGTCCCTTTGCATGCTGTAAAGGAACACCTGGGAGTAGGTAATTCATAAAGAAAGAGGTTTATTTGGCTCACAGGTCTGCAGGCTATTCAGGAAGTATAGCTCTAGTATCTGCTTCCCAGGGAGGGCTTAGGAAGCTTCCACTCAGGACTGAAGGCAAAGAGAAGCTGGCATCCCATGGTGAGAGAGGAAGCAAGGAGCCAGGAAGGGGGTGCCAACCTCTGTTTTTTTTTTTTTTTTTTTTTTTTGAGATAGAATCTAGTTCTGTAGTCAGCTGGAGTGCAGTGGCCCTCATCTCGGCTCACTGCAACCTCCCCCTCCTGGGTTCAAGCAATTCTCCTGCCTCAGCCTCCCAAGTTAGCTGGGACTACAGGTGCCCACCACCCACGCCCAGCTAAGTTTTATATTTTTAGTAGAGAAGGGGTTTCAATATGTTGGCCAGGCTGGTCTTGAACTCCTGACCGCAGGTGATCCACCCATCTTGGCCTCCCAAAATGCTAGGATTATAGGCATGAGCCACCGTACCCGGCTGCCAGCCTCTTTTAAATAACCAGATATCACATGAACTCAAAGAACCCACTCATTACCATGAGGATGGCTCCAAGCTATTTGTGAGGGATCCACTCCCATGACCCAAACACCTCCACTAGGCTCACTTCCACAACATTGGGGGTCACATTTCAACATGAGATTTGGAGGGGACAAACGTCCCAAACTTTGTCAGCTTCTTTGTGGTGACATTGAAAATCTTTCCTATTAGCCCCCATTTGATTTTAGAGACTTTGACTAAGTTCAGGTTCAACATTTAGGGGAAGAATCCTTCATATGTGGTGCTGTGTGCCTAACCTCAGGAAGAATACATTAGTTTTTTCCGCCTTCAGAGATAATGAGATGGATCAAGGGGTTCCGTAAATCTGTCTATTGTAGGGCATCCTCCAGCTTTCTCTCATGTAATGGTTCCATCCATTACATATCACCTGACTCAACTATTTAGGACTTACAAAATGAGGCAATCCTAATTTTATCATTCCTATCCTATTAGTATTTGGAAATCTGTTAAACAAACAACAAAAAAAAAAACCTCTTCCACATAAAATAGAGCTATTTGGTGGATATGCAGTATGTACAAGAAAGTTAGGGTAGCCAGGCACGGTGGCTCATGCCTGTAATCCCAGCACTTTGGGAAGGCTGAGGCAGGTGGATCACCTGAGGTCGGGAGGTTCGAGATCAGCCTGACCAACACGGAGAAACTCCATCTCTACAAAAAATTAGCAGGGCATGGTGGTGCATGCCTATAATTCCAGCTACTTGGGAGGCTGAGGCAGGAGAATCGTTGAACTCAGGCGGCGGAGGTTGCCGTGAGCTAAGATTGTGCCATTGCACTCCAGCCAGGGCAACAAGAGTGAAACTTGGTCTCGAAAAAGAAAGAAAGAAAGAAAGAAAGAAAGAAAGAAAGAGAGAGAAGATAGAGAGAGAAGAGAGAGGAGAAGAGAGAGAGAGAGAGAGAGAGAGAGAGAGAGAGAGAGAGAGAGAGAGAGAAAGAAAGAAAGAAAGAAGAGAGTAAATGCTAATTTTTTCCTTTAATTATCAATTTCAGAGTAAGGAATTGGTGTCCTAGTTATTTACTGTGGCATCCAATGAGCTATTAGAGTTATTCTTCTCTTTTTGATATCATTCTATCATAAATTATTTGTCTTTTATGTATTCAATATCTATCAATTCTAGTCTTAATTCTTTTTGATGCTTAAATGGTTTCATAATTGTCTAATGGTAGTTTCTTTATATTGGCCCCTGTTCTTTGGACATAATCCATAAATCTTCCTTGCTTTTTGACACAACAATATGTCCCTAACTCATCTTATAAATTCCTACCCAGATTTAGAATCAAGCATTCCTCCAGTGAGCCCTAATGTTTTTAGTGGGAAATGCTATCTAGAGACTCCAATCCAGACACAGTTGTGCTCTGGGCTATTGGGTTATCATTACCCCTAGGCCTCTTCAGTGGACAGAACCAGGAAATGTCTACTTGTGAAATTTTAAAATAAAATAATCTAGTAAATATGTGCAGTATGTGATTATACCACAATAAAGCTGTTAAAAACAAAAACAAAAATAAATGCACATCAACGGGCTCAATTTCAATCACTATTTTAAGTCAACACTGGTAAGATAAAGATAATCATGTTTAAACAGAAAAGCACATAACACATAGCACACTCCTGTGCACCACTCAGAGTTTAGCCATCAACTGTTGACGACGTTTTTTTCATACATAAGACAGCACAATAAATTCTAAGATTTACAAAAAACAGAGTGGAAACAATTAGATAAACATCTAGAAAAAAATAATTTGAATCTCCTAATATCTACATACACCAGAATACTTGTCAGAAAGATCAATGAAATCAATGTAGACAATGAAAACTCAGATGTGCCATAACAAAACTATGGTGATTTTAAAAAAAAATGAAGTTGTGAGAGACAAAGATGACCCAAAACCCAAAGCAGAAAGATATTTAATTTGACAACAACAAAAATAAAATTTCTTGATGGTAACAAGCATGATGAGCAACTGACAAATTGAAGACAGACTGACGACTGAAGTAAAATTTTCTGCAACTCAGATCACAGATTAAGAGCTAATTTCGGCCAGGTGTGGTGGCTCATGCCTGTAATTCCAGCACTTTGGGAGGCCGAGGCAGGAGGATTAGGAGGTCAGGAGATCTAGACCATCCTGGCTAACACTGTGAAACCCCCGTCTCTACTAAAAATACAAAAAATTAGCTGAGTGTGGTGGCACACACCTGTAGTCCCAACTACTCAGGAGGCTGAGGCAGAAGAATTGCTTGAACCCGGGAGGTGGAGGTTGCAGTGAGCCGAGATCACACCACTGTACTCCAGGCTGGGTGACAGAGTGAGACACTCACGTCTCAAAAAAAAAAAAAGAGCTAACTTCCATATCAGAGAGCGCTTACCAAATCAATGAGTTGAATATCAATAACCTAATAGAAAAAAACTGGTACAAGATATGAACAGACAATTCACAGAAAAGGAAATATAAATGACTCTTAAATAAATGAAACGATGCTTAATTCACTCTGAGTAATAGAAACACAACTTTGGGTGGTTGAGTGGTTGCCAAAATTAGTGGCAAGCAGTAAAAGCGATGACATTTGCTAAATCTCTTTTTTTTTGAAACAGTGTTTCTCTCTTGTTGCCCAGGCTGCAGTGCAATGGCATGATTCTCGATTCACTGCAACCTCCACCTCCCAGGTTCAAGCGATTATCCTGCCTCAGCCTCCCAAGTAGCTGGGATTATAGTCCGCCTGCCACCATGCCCAGGATAATTTTTTTGTATTTTTAGTAGAGACAGGGTTTCACCATGTTGGCCAGGTTGGTCTCAAACTCCTGATCTCAGGTGATCCACCCATCTTGGCCTCCCAAAGTAGCTGAGATTATAGGCATGAGTCACCACACCTGGTCAGATTTTGCTAAATCTTGATTCTTGCCCTTTTAGTAGTCTATGTGATCAAATGGGAAGAACACATACGGTGCTTGCTACAAGCTGTTTTATGGTTGTTTGGAGGAAAAGCACTCGTGACCTGAGTTGCAAGCTGAACCAGCCTCTTTTTTCATGGAACACCATAAAAAAAAAGTCTTTTTTTTTTTTTTTTTTCCATTACTGGTTCGAATTATGTTGTATCAAAGCATCTTTTCCCATCCCCTTAATAAAAATCTAGGAAGAAATCTATTATTATACTTTCTGGTAACTTTAGATTATTACAACCCAGTCCAGTTCAGTTTAAAACTCTAAAGTGGTATCCAGTTCAATGCTTTCCTTTCCACTCTCAGTGGTTACACTTGTGGCTTGAGTAAATAGACTATATAATTTAAAATAGAAACTGGGACACACTTGAGTGAAAGTCAGCACTAATAATAATAATGATACCTTGGTCATGTGCTGAGGCTACCCTGGCCATATTGGATGAATGGTCACCCTAGGTGGAAGGACTTGAAATAGGGAGAATGGAGCTTCCTCTGCTATTTCAAAACTCTCCCCCTGTGGATCCTAAACCTAACTCTAGTGCTGGGGAGCAGGAAGGGAGGGACAGAGAAGGCAGAAGGCATCTCACATGTCTAGCAGTATGTTGGTGGTGGGGAGCTACCGTTGGATCTGTTCAATTCCATGCCTTGCCTTTCAAAGTTGGGAGATCATCTGATTGATCACCCTCCTCTCACAAAGGAGGAAATGGGGACCCATGGAGACGATGACTCTTGTGAGGGGCATGCTAATAAGGGGCTGAGCCAGCACTCCAGCACGTTCATCCAACTTCTCCCCAGGGTCCCCTGTGCTGCACTAAGGCAGCTTCTCTTACATGCGCCCATCAGAGCCAGGACCAGGATGAGGCTTTGGGCTTAGTAGTTAAGGTGGTGGCAAGAAACCAAGTAACAGAGGTAAATAATATTGGAATGCATTCTCTTAAACGTCCAAAATCAAAGCAAAACAAGCTATGACAATGCAAAAACACAATTTTAAATGAAGACGGCATCAGTATACTACTCACTTTTCCTTTTTCCTCAGTTTTCAGTAACCACAGTGCACACAATTTAGATATCTAATGTCCCATCTTGGACTGAACACGTCTAAGACAGAACTCTCTGGCTGGGTGCAGTGGCTCATGCCTGTAATCCCAGCGCTTTGGGAAGCCAAGGAGGGTGGATCAAAAGGTCAAGAGATCAAGACCATCCTGGCCAAACATGGTGAAACCTCGTCTCTACTAAAAATTACAAAAATTAGCATGGGCGGGGTGGCGTGTGCCTGTAGTCCCAGCTACTCAGGAGGCTGAGGCAGGAGAATCACTGGACCCGGGAGGGCGGAGCTTGTAGTGAACCGAGATTGCGCCACTGCACTCCAGCCTGGCAACAGAGCAAGCTCAGTCTCAAAAAAAAAAAGACAGAACCCTCCATTTGCCACCCCCAATCTGTCCCTGCTTCAGGCCTCCCATCTTGGTAATGGCCTGGTTCATCAGGCTCAAAACCCAAAAGTCACTGCTGATTCCTCCTGTTTCCTCACTAGCCATCAACCCATTAGCAAGCATATGGAATACACATCCAAACAATGTTCCAATCTCTAGTTATCTCTACCTTCAAGGTTTCCACTTTTGTGCCCCTCACCAAGATCACCCCTCACCTACATCCCTGCAAAAGGCACTACCTTCATTGTTTTCACTCTTATCCTCCATAGTCCATCTCTTTAAAATGTAAACCAGGCCAGGCGTGTTGGCTCACGCCTATAATCTATCACTTTGGGAGGCCAAGGCGGGCAGATCACCGGAGGCCAGGAGTTTAAGACCAGCCTGGCCAACATGGTGAAAACCTTGTCTCTACTATAAAAAAAAAAATACCAAAAAAAAAAAAAAAAAAAAAAAAAAAGAGTAGCCAGGCATGGTGGCACACATCTGTAGTCCCAGCTACTTAGGAGGCTGAGGCAGGAGAATTGCTTGAATCCAGGAGGTGGAGGTTGTAGTGAGCAGAGATCGCACCATTACACTCCAGCCTGGGCGAGAGAGTGAGACTTCATCTCAAAACAAATAAATAAAAATTAAAATTAAATATAATCACATCCCCACCCACCCTGCCCAAAAATCCTTAGTGTCACTCAAATGACATGTCCTAGTCCTCACATCAAAACCTATGAATATTTAGAAATATGGTCTTGCACAGTGTGGTGTTGTGTTGTTTTGTACTGTGTTATGTTGTTTAGAGATAGGCTCTCCCTCTCTCACCCAGGCTGGAGTGCAGTGGTGCAATCACAGCTCACTGCAGCCTTAAACTCCTGGACTCAAGGGACCCCTTCCGCCTCAGACTCCTGAGTAGCTGGCCCGGAAATATGATCTTTGCAAATCTAATTAGGTTAGGGGATCTCAGAATGAGTTCAGTCTTAGATGTAGGTTGGGCCCCAAATCCAGTGACTAGTGTCCTTAGAGAGGAGAGAGAGATTTGACACAGACACACACGGAAAAGGCCCTGTGAAGACGAAAGCAGAGATTGCAGTGATGTGTCTACAAGCCAAGGAATGCCAGGTGTTGCCAGCAGCCAGCAGATGCTAGGAGAGCAGCATGAAACAGATTATCCCTCAGAAGCGTTCAAAAGGCTCAACCCTGCCAACACCTCCATTTTGATTTCTGGCCTCCACAACTCTGAGGGAATAAATTTCTGTTGTTTCAAGTAACCAAGTTTGTGGTAATTTTTTACAGTAATCCTAGGAAACTAGTATAGGCATCTTCCCACTGTGCTTAGAATAAAATGCAAGCTCCCAATCCTACTTCACAAGGTACTACATTACCTGGCCCCCTGACTTCTTTCTTTCGCATCTCCTTCCCCTCCTCTCACTCACTGTGCTGAACTTGCATTGGCCTTCTCTGTTCTGCAAACACGCAAGCTCACCTAGCCACCCAGGGACTTTGCATCTGCTCTTCCTCTTTAGGAAGCCCCTCCCCCAGATTACTGTATGGCTGGTTCCTCCTGGTTATTCCGCCTTTCCTCTAATACACTCTTCCCTCTGTAGACATTTGTTATTCTCTTCTGTTACACAGCTGAAAAGGCGAGATGCTCACTTCCCCAGACTCCCTTGCAGCTTGGCCTTGACTATAGTGAGCTAGGCTTTACATGTCACAAGCTGGTGTAAAAGAATAGGAACACTGGACTGCAGGCTGATGGTGCTGAGAACTCACCCTTGGAGTTCCTTCTTCCTGCCTTTCTGGAACATTGTTTACCTTCCAGCAGCAATGGAGGCTGCCACTTCCTCTTAAACATCAGGTGCAGAGTCGTCCTCCAGTTTGTCCGTCTCTGGCGACTTCACAGTAGGCTGGGGGTGACCTCAGAGTCATTTCAATACCTCTGGTACAGTTTTTTAAAGTCAAATTCTTAATCATAATCTGAGCTTCTTCACTGTTAACTTCTTGGTCACCTGAAACCCACTTAAAGTTTAGCGATTGCCTTTTTTTCTAGTTCTTTTAATAAGACTATTATTTTCACAGACATGTATGGGCTGGCTACAGTGTCTAGGCAGGGTTCCAGGCACTGGGAATACAATGAAAGACAAGACACGGCCAGGCGTGTTGGCTCATGCCTGTAATCCCAGCACTTTGGGAGGCCAAAGCAGGCAGATCACCTGAGGTCAGGAGTTCAAGACCAGCCTGGCCAACATGGCGAAACTTCATCTCTATTAAAAACACAAAATTAGCTGGGTGTGGTGGCAGGTGCCTGTAATCCCGGTACTCCAGAGGTTGAGGCAGGAGAATCACTTGAACCTGGAGGTGTTCACTGCAAGAGCATAGGCAAAACGAAGCACCGTCGAATCACGCATTGCCCAGGTCCCTTTGAGAGTCCATTATACAGCAGTCCCCTCTTTGCCCTTTCGCTTTCCATGGTTACAGTTACCTGCACCCCGAAAATATTAAATGGAAAACTCCAGAAATAAACAATTTGTCAGTTTTAAATCTCATGCCATCTTGAGTAGCGTGATAAAATCTCACATCATCGGCCAAAGAGAAGTTGTTAATCTCTTACTGTACCTCATTTATAAATTAAACTTTATCATATGTATGTATACATGGGTGAAAAAACAGTGTATACAGAGCTCAGTACTATCCTTGGCTTCAGGCATCCCTGAGGTCCTAACTTAAACCTCCTTGGATAAGGGGGGACTATTGTAATCTGATTTCCTCAGTATTAAAGTAACACTTTAATTTCTCTCTTTCTTTCTTTTCTTTCTCTTTTTCTCTTTCTTTCTTTCTTTCTTTTCTTTCTTCTTTCTTTCTTTCTTTCTTTCTTTCTTTCTTTCTCTTTCTTTCTTTTTCTTTCTTTCTTTTCTTTCTTTCTCTTTCTTCTTTTGTTTTTCTTTTTTTCTTTCTTTCTTTCTTTCTTTTTCTCTCTTTTTCTTTTCTTTCTTTCTTTTCTTCTTTTTTTCTCTTTTCTTTCTTTCTTTTTCTTCTTCTTTCTTCTTTCTTTTTCTTCTTTTCTCTCTTTTTCTTTTTTCTCTTTCTTTCTTCCTCCTCCTCCTCTCTCTTTCTCTCTCTTTTTTTTCCTTCCTTCCTTCTCTTCCTTTCTTCTTCCTTCCTTCCTTCCTTCCTTCTTCCTTTCTTTTTTATTTTCTTTCTTTCTTTCTCTTTCTTTTCTTTCTTCTTTTTGTTTTTTTGAGACAGGGTCTTGCTCTGTCGCCCAGGCTGGAGTGCAGTGGTGCAATCTCAGCTCACTGCAACCTCCACCTCCCAGTTCAAGTGATTCTCCTGCCTCAGCCTCCCAAGTAGCTGGGATTATAGGCACGTGCCACTACGCCAGGCTAATTTTATATTTTTAGTAGAGACGGAGTTTTGCCACGTTGGCCAGGCTGGTTTCAAAACTCCTGATCTCAAGTGATCCACCTGCCTCGGCCTTCCAAAGTGCTGGGATTACAGGCGTGAGCTACTGATCCCAGCCATGTATGTGTTCTTTATATAATAAAATATTGACCTGTTGTCACATTTTGACCAAATATTTTCTCTACCCATTGTCTGTAGTTTATTCATATTTTAATAATCAGAAGTTACCATTTTTTGTAATTAAATCTGGCAATCTCCTTCATAGTTTTTTTTCATTGTTTTGAAGTTTCTCTGTTCATTGAATAACTTTTCAATTCTATATATGCTCTTTAATCCATCTGGAAGCGATTTTGGTGTGTGGTATGTAAAGTATTTATTGAAAAAACATATAATTTTAGTAAAAACCAATGGTGGAAGGCTAAACACTCCTTGCAAACAGGAAACATGTTTTATTCACTCTTGGGTTTCCCTGACTTTCCCAAGCAGAAGAACTAAAGGCAGCTTTTGTTTCCTCAGGCCCAGCAGCCTAAGCTGCATTCAGAAAACATGGGTCTCCACTCCCTCCATCTGCTCTTTCTGCTGAAGACACCAAGCACCTGTCCCCTTGCTGGTGTCATGACATATCCCAGGGGTTGCTGGTCTCTTGTCCCTTGTAGACATCTTCCCCCATGAGCTTCTGTAGAAGCACGGAAACGGCTACCTTCCCGGGGGCTGCCCAGCCTTGAGCCAGCAGCGCCCCCTGGCGCCTTTTTCGTTTAATTGTTCACACAATGCTCCACGCTCTCCACTGTCATTTTTCCTGGAAGGCGCCTCAAAAGAACTGATTCAGTCGCTGGGGTAGTTTAGGCTAATTTGCTCTGACATTGCTCTTAGGGTAAATTTCTTCTTCATTTGAACAGCTCCTCCTCAGTTAAGGGGAAGCCATTATTTCTTGGTTGCCTTTTTCTTTTTTTTAGATATGGAGAGGCAGAGGGATTGTGGTTGGAGGCCGACTATTAGCCCCATTTTTGGTTTTTTTTTTTTTTTTTTTTTTTTTTTTGAGACAGGGTGTCGCTCTATCGCCCAGGCTGGAGTACAGTGGCCTGATCTCGGCTCATGGCACCCTCCACCTCCTGGGATCAAGAGATTCTCCACTTTAACCTCCCAAGTAACTGGGATTATAGGCATGTGCCACCATGCCCGGCTAATTTTTGTCTTTTTGATAAAGACGGGATTTCACCATGTTGCTCAGGCTGGTCTTGAACTCCTGACCTCAATTGATCTGCTCCCCTCGGCCTGCTGGGATTACAGGTGTGAGCCACCGCGTCCCGCCCAGGAAGTCTTTGAAGCTTTGTACAAATAAAATCCCAATGAGGATTTCCTGCTGTTCACACTAATGCCTGAGCTTGTGAGTTAGAATTACAGGTCTTTGCCGGGTGCGGTGGCTTACGCCTGTAATCCAGCAGTTTGGGAGGCTGAGGCTGGCGGATCATTTGAGGTCAGGAGTTCGAGACCAGCCTGGCCAACATGGAGAAACGCTGTCCAAGTAAAATACAAAATTAGCTGGGGCTGGGCGCGGTGGCTCAAGCCTGTAATCCCAGCACTTTGGGAGGCCGAGACGGGCGAATCACGAGGTCAGGAGATCGAGACCATCCTGGCTAACACGGTGAAACCCCGTCTCTACTAAAAATACAAAAACTAGCTGGGCGAGGTGCGGGCGCCTGTAGTCCCAGCTACTCGGGAGGCTGAGGCAGGAGAATGGCGTAAACCCAGGAGACGGAGCTTGCAGTGAGCTGAGATCTGGCCACTGCACTCCAGACCAGGCGACAGAGTGAGACTCCGCCTCAAAAAAAAAAAAAAAAAAAAAAAATTAGCTGGGCATGGTGGCAGTCCCAGCTACTTGGCAGGCTGAGGCAGGAGAATCGATTGAACCTGGGAGGTGGAGGTTGGAGTGTGGCGAGATCGCACCATTGCACTCCAGCCTGGGCGACAGTGAGAGATTCTGTCTCAAAAAAAAAGAAAAAAACATAAAACTTTAAATTGAATTTTTGTCCCTAAGGAGGAATCTATAAAAGAAGATGGGGGAGAGTTCAAATAAATGAAACCTATAAGTAGTCTTCAACTCTAATTAAAGCCAACACTGGAGATGAGTCCTGTTAGAAAACAGAAAACAAATTGTTGAATGTATCTGCATTATTTTCTCTCCTACCACCCTGGCAGAGGTACTGAGTACCAGAATGGCCAAAACATAGTGGCAAGAGAGCCAGCAGGGAAAATTCTGAACAATCCACTAATTGCATACTCAAGCCTACATTCAATTGACTCTATATTCAGAAACAGAATTGTCCTAGCCGTGGGTTTATCCTAGCTCAAGTTAAAACAGCAGGAAATTATGAGATAATTATGGAAAGATATACTCCAGTAGACACTTAATAATAGACCATCTACCATAGTAGACTAGCACGACCCTTGTCACAATTCACTTGAATATGAGAGAAGGCAGGTTATTCTTTCTTTTTAAACAATTTATTCTTCAGATTGTTTTGTGGGAATTAAAATTTCTTAAGGCCTTAAAGTAAAGATTACTCAACGTTGAACAAATGTTTGCTCAGACTGACTGTACAATATGTTCTAATATGGTTCACCATTTCTGAAAGTGGGAAATCTACTTCCAGTTCTTCAGTCAGGGAAATTCTGTAACTTGACCCCTCTGTGAGGGGATGTGCTTCTGGCATTGGTTGCCATAATTCTGTCAAGTTTTTTTCTCCCTTCTGTTTAAATTTCTCCTGGCTGCACTCTATTATTCCATAGACCTTTAGGTTTTCCCTCTTTGTAATTTGATGCCCTATTCAGCAGTATTCAGGAAGCTGTCTTGCTTTAGTTTAGTCCTCAACTGCTTCTGCTTTCCTTAGCTGAATGTGTGGCTTGTTTCATCTTTTCAGTTTTCCCCTTTCATGGGAGCTTGTATTATTTCAATATTCTTT
>NW_022144351.1:0-2500 GCF_007565055.1 Rhinopithecus roxellana
GCCCGGAACGCCCCCTGCGCATAGGGTTTTGTGTTGACATGGGGTGGTTTATCTGGGATTTAGGGTACTAGGGTTTAGGGGTGTAGTGTTATGGTTAGGGTTAGGGTTATGGTGAGTTTCCGGGTTCGGCCGCCGCCCCAGACCCATGGTGGAATCTCTCGCCCGGGACCCTGCCACGCCCTCGTCTACTTCCGCCCCCTAGACACTCCCCCTCCTGGCCACCCCACCGCCTCCCCCCGCGGGCGGGCCCGGCCGGCGGCGCGCGACTTAGCGTCCTCCGCAAGCGTTTCCGGCGGCGCACTAGTCCCGCGCTCACCAGCGCCATTTTTTTTCGCCCTCGTGCCGCCCGAAAAGCCGCTCCCCCTTCTGCGGCATAGGGTTTGGGTTAGGGTTAGGGTTAGGTTAGGGTTTAGGGTTAGGGTTAGTGTTAGGGCTTTGGGGTTCGGGTTAGGGGTAGGGTAGTGGGCGAGTGTCACGGGTTCGGCCCCGCTCCCCCCCCGCCCGGGACCTGCCACGCCCCCGTCCCGCCCCCATAGCCTGCCTCCTGCCACGCCCCCTCCCGGCGGCGCGGGGGCCCCGCCGGCGGCGCGCGACTTACCTTCCCGCGCGAAGCGGCTCCCAGCGGACCGCTAGGGCCCTGCGCCCAGGCGGCAATTTTTTTCGGGCTCCCTTCTGGGCCGCCCGGAAACTCCCCTGGGCGCAATGGGTTAGGGTTAAGGGTTAGGGTTAGGGTTAGGGTTTGTGTTAGGTGGTTAGGGGGTTCAGGGTTTAGGGTTTAGGGTTAGGGTTAGTTGGTTTGGGTTAGGGTGAGTGTCAGGGTTCGGACCTTATCCCTCGCCCACCAGAAAACTACCCCGTGCCCGGATGCCCCTGCCCTAACGCCGCACCGTCCCGCCCCCAGCCGGTCCTCCTGGCCACGCCCCCACCTGCCGCGGGCGGGGTCCCCGGCCTTCCTGGGCGGCGCGCGCTTAGATCATTACCCTCTTCCTTGAAGGCGGTTCCAGGCGGACCCGCTAGGTCCCGCGCCCAGCGTCCCATTTTTTTTCTTCAGCAACCTTCTGGTTGCCGCCCCGGTTAAACCTCCCCTGCCGTGCATATGGTTTGTTTAGGGTATAGCTGTTAGGGTTAGGGGTCGTGGTAGGGTTTAGGGTCTTAGGTTCCGGTTAGGGTGATAGTGTCTAGGGTTTCGCGGCCCCCGCCCACCCTGCCTCCGGGACATGCTCACCACGACCTCCCCGTCCCGCCCCCAGCCGCCTCCTGGCCACGCCCCCCCCCGGCGGGCGGGGGCCCCCGGCCGGCGGCGGAAAGCGCTGACTTAGCTTCCGCGAAGCGGTTCCGGCGGCCCGCTAGGCCCGCGCCCATCGCCATTTTTTTCGCTCAATCACCTCGGCCGCCGGCAAAACGCCCCCCTGGTCGCGCATAGGGTTTGGGTTAGGGGTTAGGGTTAGGGTAGGGTTTGGGTAGTGTTAGGGTTAGGGTTAGGGTTAGGTGAGTTATCGGGTTCGGCCCCCGCCAACCCCCGCCCCCGCCGACACTTGCCCTGGAACCTGCCACGCCCCCCAATGCCCGTCCCTCCGCCCCCCGCCGCCTCCTGGCCACCGCCCCCCCGGCGGCGGGGGCCCCTCCGGCGGCGGCGCGCGACTTAGGAGCTTTCCGCGAAGCGGTTCCCGGCGGGGCCGCAGGCCCGCCGCCCATCGCCATTTTTTTTCGCACTCGCTCTGTGCCGCCCGAACCGCCCCCCTGGCGGCATAGGGTTTGGGTTAGGGTAGGTAGGGTTAGGGTTAGGGTTAAGGGTTAGGGTTAAAGGTTTAGGTTAGGGTAGGGTCAATGGTTGTGTTAGGGTTAGGGTTAGGGTTCGGGGTGTTTCCTCCCCTCCGGGTTCGGCCCCGCCAACGCCCGGGCTGCCACGCCCCCGTCCCTCCCCCAGTAGCCGCCTCCTGTCACGCCTCCCCCCCCGGCGGGCTGGGGCCGTCCCGTCTGCTCGCACTTACCTTCTACCCTTTCCGCGAAGCGGTTCCCACGGCGGCCCGCTAGCCCGCGCCCAGCGCCATTTTTTTTTTTTTCGCCCCTCCGGGCCGGCCCGTAAACGCCCCCCCCCTGGCGGCATAGGGTTCGGGTTAGGTTAGGGTTAGGGTTAGGGTTAGGGTTAGTGTTAGGGTTAGGGTTAGGGTTAGGGTGAGTGTCAGGGTTCGGCCCCGCCCACCGCCCGGGACATGCCACGCCCCCGTCCCGCCCCCAGCCGCCTCCTGGCCACGCCCCCCCGGCGGGCGGGGGCCCCGGCCGGCGGCGCGCGACTTACCTTCCGCGAAGCGGTTCCCGGCGGCCGCTAGGCCCGCGCCCAGCGCCATTTTTTCGCCCTCGGGCCGCCGGAAACGCCCCCTGGCGGCATAGGGTTTGGGTTAGGGTTAGGGTTAGGGTTAGGGTTAGGGTTAGTGTTAGGGTTGGGTAGGGTTAGGGTTAGGGTTAGGGTGAGTGTCAGGGTTCGGCCCCGCCCACCGCC
>NW_022144351.1:12500-17500 GCF_007565055.1 Rhinopithecus roxellana
GCGGCATAGGGTTGGGTTAGGGTTAGGGTTAGGGTTAGGGTTAGGGTTAGGTTAGGGTTAGGGTTAGGGTTAGGGTGAGTTTCAGGGTTCGGCCCCGCCCACCGCCGGGACATGCCACGCCCCCGTCCCGCCCCAGCCGCCTTGGCCACGCCCCCCCGGCGGGCGGGGGCCCCGGCCGGCGGCGCGCGACTTACCTTCCGCGAAGCGGTTCCCGGCGGCCGCTAGGCCCGCGCCCAGCGCCATTTTTTCGCCCTCGGGCCGCCCGGAAACGCCCCCTGGCGGCATAGGGTTTGGGTTAGGGTTAGGGTTAGGGTTAGGGTTAGGGTTAGTGTTAGGGTTAGGGTTAGGGTTAGGGTTAGGGTTAGGGTGAGTGTCAGGGTTCGGCCCCGCCCACCGCCCGGGACATGCCACGCCCCCGTCCCGCCCCCAGCCGCCTCCTGGCCACGCCCCCCCGGCGGGCGGGGGCCCCGGCCGGCGGCGCGCGACTTACCTTCCGCGAAGCGGTTCCCGGCGGCCGCTAGGCCCGCGCCCAGCGCCATTTTTTCGCCCTCGGGCCGCTCGGAAACGCCCCCTGGCGGCATAGGGTTTGGGTTAGGGTTAGGGTTAGGGTTAGGGTTAGTGTTAGGGTTAGGGTTAGGGTTAGGGTTAGGTAGGTTAGGGTGAGTGTCAGGGTTCGGCCCCGCCCACCGCCCGGGACATGCCACGCCCCCGTCCCGCCCCCAGGCGCCTCCTGGCCACGCCCCCCCGGCGGGCGGGGGCCCCGGCCGGCGGCGCGCGACTTACCTTCCGCGAAGCGGTTCCCGGCGGCCGCTAGGCCCGCGCCCAGCGCCATTTTTTCGCCCTCGGGCCGCCCGGAAACGCCCCCTGGCGGCATAGGGTTTGGGTTAGGGTTAGGTTAGGGTTAGGGTTAGGGTTAGTGTTAGGGTTAGGGTTAGGGTTAGGGTTAGGGTTAGGGTGAGTGTCAGGGTTCGGCCCCGCCCACCGCCCGGGACATGCCACGCCCCCGTCCCGCCCCCAGCCGCCTCCTGGCCACGCCCCCCCGGCGGGCGGGGGCCCCGGCCGGCGGCGCGCGACTTACCTTCCGCGAAGCGGTTCCCGGCGGCCGCTAGGCCCGCGCCCAGCGCCATTTTTTCGCCCTCGGGCCGCTCGGAAACGCCCCCTGGCGGCATAGGGTTTGGGTTAGGGTTAGGGTTAGGGTTAGGGTTAGGGTTAGTGTTAGGGTTAGGGTTAGGGTTAGGGTTAGGGTTAGGGTGAGTGTCAGGGTTCGGCCCCGCCCACCGCCCGGGACATGCCACGCCCCCGTCCCGCCCCCAGCCGCCTCCTGGCCACGCCCCCCCGGCGGGCGGGGGCCCCGGCCGGCGGCGCGCGACTTACCTTCCGCGAAGCGGTTCCCGGCGGCCGCTAGGCCCGCGCCCAGCGCCATTTTTTCGCCCTCGGGCCGCCCGGAAACGCCCCCTGGCGGCATAGGGTTTGGGTTAGGGTTAGGGTTAGGGTTAGGGTTAGGGTTAGGTAGGTTAGGGTTAGGGTTAGGGTTAGGGTTAGGGTTAGGGTGAGTGTCAGGGTTCGGCCCCGCCCACCGCCCGGGACATGCCACGCCCCCGTCCCGCCCCCAGCCGCCTCCTGGCCACGCCCCCCCGGCGGGCGGGGGCCCCGGCCGGCGGCGCGCGACTTACCTTCCGCGAAGCGGTTCCCGGCGGCCGCTAGGCCCGCGCCCAGCGCCATTTTTTCGCCCTCGGGCCGCCCGGAAACGCCCCCTGGCGGCATAGGGTTTGGGTTAGGGTTAGGGTTAGGGTTAGGGTTAGGGTTAGGTTAGGGTTAGGGTTAGGGTTAGGGTTAGGGTTAGGGTGAGTGTCAGGGTTCGGCCCCGCCCACCGCCCGGGACATGCCACGCCCCCGTCCCGCCCCCAGCCGCCTCCTGGCCACGCCCCCCCGGCGGGCGGGGGCCCCGGCCGGCGGCGCGCGACTTACCTTCCGCGAAGCGGTTCCCGGCGGCCGCTAGGCCCGCGCCCCAGCGCCATTTTTTCGCCCTCGGGCCGCCCGGAAACGCCCCCTGGCGGCATAGGGTTTGGGTTAGGGTTAGGGTTAGGGTTAGGGTTAGGGTTAGGTTAGGGTTAGGGTTAGGGTTAGGGTTAGGGTAGGGTGAGTGTCAGGGTTCGGCCCCGCCCACCGCCCGGGACATGCACGCCCCCGTCCCGCCCCCAGCCGCCTCCTGGCCACGCCCCCCCGGCGGGCGGGGGCCCCGGCCGGCGGCGCGCGACTTACCTTCCGCGAAGCGGTTCCCGGCGGCCGCTAGGCCCGCGCCCAGCGCCATTTTTTCGCCCTCGGGCCGCCCGGAAACGCCCCCTGGCGGCATAGGGTTTGGGTTAGGGTTAGGGTTAGGGTTAGGGTTAGGGTTAGTGTTAGGGTTAGGGTTAGGGTTAGGGTTAGGGTTAGGGTTAGGGTGAGTGTCAGGGTTCGGCCCCGCCCACCGCCCGGGACATGCCACGCCCCCGTCCCGCCCCCAGCCGCCTCCTGGCCACGCCCCCCCGGCGGGCGGGGGCCCCGGCCGGCGGCGCGCGACTTACCTTCCGCGAAGCGGTTCCCGGCGGCCGCTAGGCCCGCGCCCAGCGCCATTTTTTCGCCCTCGGGCCGCCCGGAAACGCCCCCTGGCGGCATAGGGTTTGGGTTAGGGTTAGGGTTAGGGTTAGGGTTAGGGTTAGGGTTAGGGTTAGGGTTAGGGTTAGGGTTAGGGTTAGGGTGAGTGTCAGGGTTCGGCCCCGCCCACCGCCCGGGACATGCCACGCCCCCGTCCCGCCCCCAGCCGCCTCCTGGCCACGCCCCCCGGCGGGCGGGGGCCCCGGCCGGCGGCGCGCGACTTACCTTCCGCGAAGCGGTTCCCGGCGGCCGCTAGGCCCGCGCCCAGCGCCATTTTTTCGCCCTCGGGCCGCTCGGAAACGCCCCCTGGCGGCATAGGGTTTGGGTTAGGGTTAGGGTTAGGGTTAGGGTTAGGGTTAGTGTTAGGGTTAGGGTTAGGGTTAGGGTTAGGGTTAGGGTAGGGTGAGTGTCAGGGTTCGGCCCCGCCCACCGCCCGGGACATGCCACGCCCCCGTCCCGCCCCCAGCCGCCTCCTGGCCACGCCCCCCCGGCGGGCGGGGGCCCCGGCCGGCGGCGCGCGACTTACCTTCCGCGAAGCGGTTCCCGGCGGCCGCTAGGCCCGCGCCCAGCGCCATTTTTTCGCCCTCGGGCCGCTCGGGAAACGCCCCCTGGCGGCATAGGGTTTGGGTTACGGGTTAGGGTTAGGGTTAGGGTTAGGGTTAGTGTAGGTTAGGGTTAGGTAGGGTTAGGGTGTGAGTGTCAGGGTTCGGCCCCGCCCACCGCCCGGGACATGCCACGCCCCCGTCCCGCCCCCAGCCGCCTCCTGGCCACGCCCCCCCCGGCGGGCGGGGGCCCCGGCCGGCGGCGCGCGACTTACCTTCCGCGAAGCGGTTCCCGGCGGCCGCTAGGCCCGCGCCCAGCGCCATTTTTTCGCCCTCGGGCCGCCCGGAAACGCCCCCTGGCGGCATAGGGTTTGGGTTAGGGTTAGGGTTAGGGTTAGGGTTAGGGTTAGGGTTAGGGTTAGGGTTAGGGTTAGGGTTAGGGTTAGGGTGAGTGTCAGGGTTCGGCCCCGCCCACCGCCCGGGACATGCCACGCCCCCGTCCCGCCCCCAGCCGCCTCCTGGCCACGCCCCCCCGGCGGGCGGGGGCCCACGGCCGGCGGCGCGCGACTTACCTTCCGCGAAGCGGTTCCCGGCGGCCGCTAGGCCCGCGCCCAGCGCCATTTTTTCGCCCTCGGGCCGCCCGGAAACGCCCCCTGGCGGCATAGGGTTTGGGTTAGGGTTAGGGTTAGGGTTAGGGTTAGGGTTAGGGTTAGGGTTAGGGTTAGGGTTAGGGTTAGGGTTAGGGTGAGTGTCAGGGTTCGGCCCCGCCCACCGCCCGGGACATGCCACGCCCCCGTCCCGCCCCCAGCCGCCTCCTGGCCACGCCCCCCCGGCGGGCGGGGGCCCCGGCCGGCGGCGCGCGACTTACCTTCCGCGAAGCGGTTCCCGGCGGCCGCTAGGCCCGCGCCCAGCGCCATTTTTTCGCCCTCGGGCCGCTCGGAAACGCCCCCTGGCGGCATAGGGTTTGGGTTAGGGTTAGGTTAGGGTTAGGGTTAGGGTTAGTGTTAGGGTTAGGGTTAGGGTTAGGGTTAGGGTGAGTGTCAGGGTTCGGCCCCGCCCACCGCCCGGGACATGCCACGCCCCCGTCCCGCCCCCAGCCGCCTCCTGGCCACGCCCCCCCGGCGGGCGGGGGCCCCGGCCGGCGGCGCGCGACTTACCTTCCGCGAAGCGGTTCCCGGCGGCCGCTAGGCCCGCGCCCAGCGCCATTTTTTTCGCCCTCGGGCCGCCCGGAAACGCCCCCTGGCGGCATAGGGTTTGGGTTAGGGTTAGGGTTAGGGTTAGGGTTAGGGTTAGGGTTAGGGTTAGGGTTAGGGTTAGGGTTAGGGTTAGGGTGAGTGTCAGGGTTCGGCCCCGCCCACCGCCCGGGACATGCCACGCCCCCGTCCCGCCCCCAGCCGCCTCCTGGCCACGCCCCCCCGGCGGGCGGGGGCCCCGGCCGGCGGCGCGCGACTTACCTTCCGCGAAGCGGTTCCCGGCGGCCGCTAGGCCCGCGCCCAGCGCCATTTTTTCGCCCTCGGGCCGCTCGGAAACGCCCCCTGGCGGCATAGGGTTTGGGTTAGGGTTAGGGTTAGGGTTAGGGTTAGGGTTAGGGTTAGGGTTAGGGTTAGGGTTAGGGTGAGTGTCAGGGTTCGGCCCCGCCCACCGCCCGGGACATGCCACGCCCCCGTCCCGCCCCCAGCCGCCTCCTGGCCACGCCCCCCCGGCGGGCGGGGGCCCCGGCCGGCGGCGCGCGACTTACCTTCCGCGAAGCGGTTCCCGGCGGCCGCTAGGCCCGCGCCCAGCGCCATTTTTTCGCCCTCGGGCCGCCCGGAAACGCCCCCTGGC
>NW_022144352.1:0-931 GCF_007565055.1 Rhinopithecus roxellana
ACTGCTTCCTGAGAATTAAGTTGTAAGTCTGTGAGATGAACTCACTGATCAGAAAGAAGTTTCTCAGAAAGCTTCTTTCACGTTTTGAAGTGATGAAATTTCCTTTATCAGCGTAGGCCTCAATGCCATCCAAAGAAGCCCTTCTCAGGTTCCTCAAAAACAGTGTTAATGGAATGCTCCACGAAACATAAGTGTAACTCTGTGAGATGAATTCACACATCACCAAGAAGTTTCTAAGAAAGCTTCTTTCTAGTTTTCATATGAGAATATATCCTTTGTCAGCATGAGCTTCATTGCGCTATGAAGTATCTAATTGCAGATTTCCAGAAAACTGTGTTAACAAACTGATCACTGCAGAGAAACGTGTAACTCTGTGAGTTGCATTCACACATGGCAGTGCAGTTTCTCAGAAAGCTTCTCTCTAGTTATTATGTGAGGATATCTCCTTTTTGACCATAGCCCTCAATGAGCTCCCAAATATCACCTTGTTGAATCCACGAGAACACTGTTATCAAAGTGTTCCAAGAAGAGAAGGGTGGAAATCTGGGTGATGAAGTCACACATCAGAAAGCAATCTCTCAAAAAGCTTCTCTCTAGTTATTATGTAGGGATATTTCGTTTTTCACCATGAGCCCCTATGGGCTCCGAAATATCACTTTGCAGTTTCCACGAAAAGAGTGTGAGCAAACTGCTTCCTGAGGTGCACTTTCTAAGTCTGTGACACGAACTCACTGATCAGAAAGAAGTTTCTCAGAAAGCTTCTTTCACGTTTTGAACTGATGAAATTTCCTTTATCAGCGTAGACCTCAATGCGATTCAAAGAAGCCCATGTCAGGTTCCTCAAAGACAGTGTTAATGGACTGCTCCACGAAACATAAGTGTAACTCTGTGAGATCAAAACACACATCACCTAGAAGTTTCTAAGAAAGCT
>NW_022144353.1:0-2813 GCF_007565055.1 Rhinopithecus roxellana
CTTAGAAATTTCTTCTACCAGATACCCTAAATCATCTGTCTAAAGTTCAAATTTCCACAGACCTCTAGGGCAGGGGCAAAATGCCACCAGTTTCTTTGCATAGCAAGAGTGACCTTTACTGCAGTTCCCAACAAGATCCTCATCTCCATCTGAGACTACTTCAGCCTGGACTTTATTGTTCAAATAACTATCAGCATTTTTGTCAAAGCCATTCAACAAGTCTCTAGGAAGTTCAAACTGCCCTACATTTTCCTATCTTCTTCTGAGCCTTCCAAACTGTTCCAACCTCTACCTATTACCCAGTTCCAAAGTCACTTCCACATTTTCAGGTATGTTTACAGCAGCACCCCAATCTACCAGTACCAATTTACTGTATTAGTCTGTTCTCATGCTGCTAATAAAGATAAACCTGAGAGACTGGGTAATTTATAAAGGAAAGAGGTTTAATTGACTCACAATACCACATGGCTGGGGAGACCTCATGGTGGAAGGTGACGAAGAGCAAAGCCACGTCTTACATGGTGGCAAGCAAGAGAGCTTGTGCAGGGGAACTCCCCATCAGATCTCGTGAGACTTATTCACTACCATGAGAACAATATGGGGGAACTGCCCTTGATACATGGGAGTTATTATAACTCAAGGTGAGATGTGGGTGGGGACATGGCCAAATCATGTAAGATGGTGAGTGGCTGTAAATACAGATGAAGCTTCACTCAATCACCTGCCACTCACTTCCTGCTGTGTGGCCCAGTTCCTATCAGACCACAGACTAGTACTGGTCCATGGCCTATGGGTTGGGGATGAAAGAAGTAGAATCCTTATAATGCTTACTCTCTGCAAAAGATACTCTGTCATTTTGTAGACGAGATATACTCTTCTAGGCTGGAATCAGGGCAATGTTTTTCTGAAAAAGGCCAGATATTTTATGCTTGTGGGCCATACTTAAATTTGTGGGCCAACATATCATAGCAATGATACAGTTTAGCAATGTAGCACAAAAGGTACAAAAACGTTTGCAATACATAAATGAATGGGTGCAGCTGTGTTCTAAGAAAGTTTTAATTTACAAAAACAGGGCATCTATCAAAGAGATCAAAGTACCAAGTCAAAGGAGCATAAAGAAAACAAAATGAAGAAAAGTGAAGAGCCTAAAAGGCTTAAGGGATGTTATCAAGTAGTATGAGCGTCCCAGAGGAGAAGCAAGAGGGAAAGAAATGGATAACTATTTGAAGAAACAATGGCCAAAACCTTCCCAAATCTGAGGAAAGGAATGAACATAGAAATTCAAGGAGCTCAACAAACTCTAACTCAAAAAATTCAAAAGACCCACACCAACACATTATAATCAAACCCCCAAAGATCACAGAGAAAGAATCTTGAAATCAACAAGAGAAAAATGACTATCTTGCACAAAGGAGCTTCTACAAGATTGTCAATGAATTTTTAAAGTGGAGAAAGAAAGAAAAAAGAAAGAAAGAAAGAAGAAAGAAAGAAAGAAAGAAAGAAGAAGAAGAAAAAAGAAAGAGAGAGAGACAGAAAGAGAAAAGAAAGAGAGAAAGAACAAACCAACCCTGCCAACCAAGAATACTACATCATACAAAACTATCCTTCAAAAATGAAGAATAAATTAAGACTTTCCCAGATAACAAAAGCTGAGAGTGTTCATCACCAGTGACCTGGTATCAATAAATTCTAAAGGGAGTCCTTCAAGTTGAAAGGAAAGGATATAAGATAGCAACACAAGACCACACAAATATAAAGCTCTCTGGTAAAGATAATATATAGGCAAATATTCACTCATGTAGTATCATAATGTTGGTGCATAGACACTTTTAATTCTTATATAAATTTAAATGACAAGCATAAAATAACTCTAAATTGATGTTAATGAATGCACAGTATAAAAAATGCAATCTGTGACATTAATAACATAAAGTGTGTAGTGTATATGTTTAATAACATAAAGTATGTTATGTTCCACTAACATAAGATGTAAAGTGGAAGAGTATTAGTATGTGGACCAATTGTACCCAGCAGACATGTACAGACATTTCTTCCACACAACAGGAGGATACACATTCTTGTCAAGCACATGTGGGACAGTCTCCAGGATAGACTACATTTTAGGTCACAAAACAAATCTTAACAAATTAAGAAAACTGAAATCATGCAAGGTGTCTTTTCCAACTACAACGCAATGCAACTAGAAATTACTAGTTGAAGGAATACTGGAAAGTCTACAAATATGAAAAAATTGTAAAACACATTCTTTGAAAACCAATGGGTCAAAAAAGAAATCACAAGATAAATTAGGAAATATTGAACACCCTACTACCCTGTGCTAACACTACTATCAGTCTAATCGAGTGCATGGTCCCTGACAGGAGCCCCCTGGACCCTGCAACCTTGCTGCCCACTCCACTGTGGTGAATGACCACACAGAGGCAGGCACCCCAGCACTGACAAGCACTCTGCTGCAGCCAATAAGTATGTACCTCTTCATGCTGCTGCTGCTGCTGGCACATGCAAACAAGGATGTATCCTTCTGCTACTGCACTCTGAAATGCTTTGGCTGACACCACTCATTGGAGTGTAGTGACCACTGGTCCAGGAGCACCTTTCAGCAGCCCCCTTCCCCAGCACAGTGGATTCTTAACCTATAGGAGCCTGACAACAAATTGGGGCCTTATACAAGTCTCCCAGAGTTCAACCACGTAGTCCAGACTTGGGAGCTGAGCACTGGCTCCTAAAGTCTTCCAGAAACAAAGCCAGTTGGCTGAATCCACTTTATACCACAATCAAACCTTCAAGTT
>NW_022144354.1:0-1896 GCF_007565055.1 Rhinopithecus roxellana
CAGCGGACTCCATCAGCTCCCAGCTCCGGACCAGGATAGGTGCTCGGGGCTGGAGAGCCCACATCACAGCCAGCTGAGGGTTCAGCGGCCCATGCTGCAGATGAGAAAGTGGAGGCTTAGATGGGGCCCTGACCAGGTGACAGGGAGAGCCCAAGGTGCCAGAGAGTGGGTGAGAAGTACCTGGGCCTGGTCTGGGGCTGACAGTGGAGGTAGGGCCCTGAGAGGGGAGTGGCCACCTGTAGCTGCAGGGGCCAGCCCAGACTCTCCTGGCCCTGGTCAGGCTCCACGCAGGCCTCGGTCACCTGTCCCCACGTTCAGCACCATCCCCTGCCCTGCACTCCATCCCTGCCCAATCCATCCTTCCCAGCTGCATCCATGTGCCCAGGCTGGGAACACCTGTGGCTAGAGCCTTCCCGAGTCCACTGGAGCTCCCCAGGCCCAATTCAGCAGGCCCTGCCTGGCACACCCACCAGCTCTCCCTCTCCTGGGCACACCCTCCATCTGACTTCAAAGCCAGAGGCCCACTGACCCTCACTCTTCCCTGGCCCCTCCCCTCCCTTCCTCCTCCCTCTCCCAGTCCTTCCCCCCTCCCTCCCGCTCCCGTCCCCCTCCTTCTCTTCCCTCCCTCTCCACCTTTCTCCAATCCTTCTTCCTCCCTTCCCTCCTCTCCTCCCCCGTCCCTCTCTTCCCTCCCTCCTTCTCCCCCTCCCTCTCTCCCATCTTTCCTCCTCCCTCTCCTCTCCCTCCCCCTCCTTCCTTCTCTCTAATCCTTCCTCCTCCCCACTTCCCCTCCACCTTCCTCTCTCCTCTTCCTCCCCCTCCCCTCCTTTCTGCAATCCTTCCTCCTCCCCCCTTCCCCCTCCACCTTCCTCTCTCCCCTCCCTCCCCCTCCCCTCCTTCTCCCAATCCTTCCTCCTCCCCATCCCTCTCCCCTCCCCACTCTCTCCCTTCCCTTACCCCCCCCTCTCTCCAATCCTTCCTCCTCTCCCTCCCTTCCCCTTCCTATCTCCCCTCCCTCCCCTCTTCCTCCCCACTCCCCCCTCTTCCTCCTCTCCTCCACTCTCCCCCCCTCCCTCCCTCTCTAATCCCTCCCTGCCAGGGAAATCCTTTGTGGACTCCGGGACTGGGGAGAATGTCCCTCCTCCAGCTCCTCTCCTGGAGAGCAGGCCACTTGCTTCTGAGGCCCCATCACGTGACCCTCTAGCCTTGGGCAGACAGCAAGGGGGCAGCTGTACTTCTCTGTACTTTCCCACGATGACTTTTTTGCAGCGAGCGTGTATCATTTTTGCATGACCAATAAATCTATTTTCAAAAGAAAAACTGAAAACCCCTATGAAAGTCCAATAAGGACAAAATGCCAGCTGCCTGGCCGTGGGCAGAGGCAGCTGGAGACAGGGCTGTGGGCAGCGAAGTCCCTGGGGCCAGGAGCTGGGCCTTCTGGAGGAGCAGAAGGAGGCAGCCAGGGAGGGGGCCCCTCATGACTTGGTGGCAAACTCACTGCTGGCTCCCTCAAATCCGATTACCACAGGAAGCAGGGAGGTGAGGGAAGGGCGAGGCCATGGGTCTGGGCCGGTGAGGGGCCTCTTGGGTACTGAGCCAGGTGCCCAGCAGGTGGCCCAGTGATGTGCAGGCAGCTCCCGCAGGCTGAGCTGGGCCAAGGCACCTGGTGCTATGGGGCTCCCCATCAGAGCCCAGCTCCCCAGGAAGCCCTGGCCTTTCCAGGATTCTCCCCAAAATGCCAGTCCCTGGAGACACCTGTCCTGCCCTCAAAGCTCTCCATAGTGGGTATGGAGAGGGGGTCCTCAGGGTTGGCAAGAGGCATGGCCAGGGTCTGAGGGCATCAGGGCTCAGGGACCGGCCAAGTCAGACATAGCCAAGGTCCAGGGAGCAGGTGAT
>NW_022144355.1:0-4075 GCF_007565055.1 Rhinopithecus roxellana
AGCCCTTCATGCTAAAAACGCTCAATAAATTCGGTATTGATGGAACGTACCTCAAAATAATAAGAGCTATTTATGACAAACCCACAGCTAATATCATACTGAATGGGCAAAAACTGGAAAAATTCCCTTTGAAAACTGGCACAAGACAGGGATGCCCTCTCTCACCACTCCTATTCAACATAGTGTTGGAAGTTCTGGCTAGGGCAATCAGGCAAGAGAAAGAAATCAAGGGTATCCAGTTAGGAAAAGAAGAAGTCAAATTGTCCCTGTTTGCAGATGACATGATTGTATATTTAGAAAACCCCATCGTCTCAGCCCAAAATCTCCTTAAGCTGATAAGCAACTTCAGCAAAGTCTCAGGATACAAAATTAATGTGCAAAAATCACAAGCATTCTTATACACCAGTAACAGACAAGCAGAGAGCCAAATCAGGAATGAACTTCCATTCACAATTGCTTCAAAGAGAATAAAATACCTAGGAATCCAGCTTACAAGGGATGTAAAGGACCTCTTCAAGGAGAACTACAAACCACTGCTCAGTGAAATCAAAGAGGACACAAACAAATGGAAGAACATACCATGCTCATGGATAGGAAGAATCAATATCGTGAAAATGGCCATACTCCCAAGGTTATTTATAGATTCAATGCCATCCCCATCAAGCTACCAATGAGTTTCTTCACAGAATTGGAAAAAACTGCTTTAAAGTTCATATGGAACCAAAAAAGAGCCCGCATTGCCAAGACAATCCTAAGTCAAAAGGACAAAGCTGGAGGCGTCACGCTACCTGACTTCAAACTATACTACAAGGCTACAGTAACCAAAACAGCATGGTACTGGTACCAAAACAGAGATATAGACCAATGGAACAGAACAGAGTCCTCAGAAATAATACCGCACATCTACAGCCATCTGATCTTTGACAAACCTGAGAGAAACAAGAAATGGGGAAAGGATTCCCTATTTAATAAATGGTGCTGGGAAAATTGGCTAGCCATAAGTAGAAAGCTGAAACTGGATCCTTTCCTTACCCCTTATACGAAGATTAATTCAAGATGGATTAGAGACTTAAATGTTAGACCTAATACCATAAAAACCCTAGAAGAAAATCTAGGTAGTACCATTCAGGACATAGGCATGGGCAAGGACTTCATGTCTAAAACACCAAAAGCAACGGCAGCAAAAGCCAAAATTGACAAATGGGATCTAATTAAACTAAAGAGCTTTTGCACAGCAAAAGAAACTACCATCAGAGTGAACAGGCAACCTACAGAATGGGAGAAAATTTTTGCAACCTACTCATCTGACAAAGGGCTAATATCCAGAATCTACAAAGAACTCAAACAAATATACGAGAAAAAAACAAACAACCCCATCAAAAAGTGGGGAAAGGATATGAACAGACATTTCTCAAAAGAAGATATTCATACAGCCAACAGACACATGAAAAAATGCTCATCATCACTCGCCATCAGAGAAATGCAAATCAAAACCACAATGAGATACCATCTCACACCAGTTAGAATGGCAATCATTAAGAAGTCAGGAAACAACAGGTGTTGGAGAGGATGTGGAGAAATAGGAACACTTTTACACTGTTGGTGGGATTGTAAACTAGTTCAACCATTATGGAAAACAGTATGGCAATTCCTCAAGGATCTAGAACTAGATGTACCATATGACCCAGCCATCCCACTACTGGGTATATACCCAAAGGATTATAAATTATTCTACTACAAAGACACATGCACGTATGTTTATTGCGGCACTATTCACAATAGCAAAGACTTGGAATCAACCCAAATGTCCATCTGTGACAGACTGGATTAAGAAAATGTGGCACATATACACCATGGAATACTATGCAGCCATAAAAAAGGATGAGTTTGCGTCCTTTGTAGGGACATGGATGCAGCTGGAAACCATCATTCTTAGCAAACTATCACAAGAAGAAAACCAAACACCGCATGTTCTCACTCATAGGTGGGAACTGAACAATGAGATCACTTGGACTCGGGAAGGGGAACATCACGCACTGGGGCCTATCATGGGGAGGGGGGAGGGGTGAGGAGGGAGGGATTGCATTGGGGAGTTATACATGATATAAATGATGAATTGATGGGTGCTGACGAGTTGATGGGTGCAGCACACCAACATGGCATAAGTATACATATGTAACAAACCTGCACGTTATGCACATGTACCCTAGAACTTAAAGTATAATAAAAAAAATTATATTATTAAAAAAAAAAGACATATGGAATGGAATGGAATATGGAATGGAATGGAATATGGAACGGAATGGAATGGAACGGAATGGAATGGAATGGAATGGAAGAAAATGAAATGGAACGGAATATGGATTGGAAGGGAATGTGGAATGGAATGGAATATGGAATGGAACGGAATGGAATGCAATGCAATAGAATATGTAATGGAATGGAATGGAATATGGAATGGAATTGAATGGAATATGGGAAGGAATGGAATATGGAATGAAATGGAATATGGATCGGAATGGAATGGAATATGGAATGGAATGAAAAGGAGTGGAATGTAATAGAATATGGAATGTAATGGAATATAGAATGGAAAATAGAATGCAATGGAATATGCACTGGAATGAAACGGAACGGAATGGAACATAATGGAATGGAACGGAATATGAACTGGAATGGATGGGAACATCATGGAATGGAATGCAATGGAATACGGAAACCGATGGAATGTGGAAAGGAATGGAATGGAATGGAATGGAATGGAATGGAATAGGGAATGGAATGTAAAATGGAATTGAATGGAATTGAATGGAATGGAATAGAATATAGAATGGAATATGAAATGGAATGGAATATCGAATTGAATGGAATGGAATGGAATATGGAATGTAATATGGAATGAAATAGAATATGGAATGGAATGGAGTGGAATGGTATGTAATACGGAATGGAATAGAATCATTTGGAATGGAATGGAATGGCATGGAATGGAATGGAATGGAATAAGGAGGGGAATGTTTGGAATGGAATATGGAACGAAATGGAATGGAATGGAATGGAATATGGAATGGAATGGAATGGAATATGGAATGGAATGTAATATGGAATGGAATGGAAAATGGAATGGAAAACAATATGGATTGGAATGGAATATAACGGAATGGAATGGAAAGGAATGCAATACAAAATGGAATGGAATGAAATAGAATGGAACATGGAAAGGAATGGAATGGAATATGGAATGCAAAGGAATGGAATATGGAAAGGAATGGAATAAGGAATGGAACGGAACACAACCAAACGGAACAGGACGAATTATGAAATAGAATGGAATGGAACGGAACAGAACGGAATGGAATGGAAAGGAATATGGAATGAAATGGAAGCAATGCAATGGAATGGAATGGAATACGGAATGGAATGGAATATGTAATGTTATAGAGAATGGAATGGTATATGGAAGGGAATGGAGCTGAATGAAACAGAACATAACAGAATTGAACGGAATATGACATGGTTTGGAAGGGAACAGAATGGAATGGAATGCAATGGAATATGCAATTGACTGGAATATGGAACGGAATGGAAGGCAATGGAATATTGAATGGAATGGGATATGGAATGGAATGGAATTTAATGAGGAATGGAATGGAATGCAATGGAACATGGAATGGAATGGAATGGAATGGAATGGAATGGAATGGAATGCAATGGAACATGGAATGGAATGGAAAGGAATGGAATGGAATGGAATGGAATGGAATATGGAATGGAATGGAACATGCAAATGAATGGAATGGAATGGAACATGGAGTGGAACAGAGTGGAATGGAATGGAATGGAATGGAATGGAATGGAATGGAATGGAATGGAATGGAATGGAATGGAATATGCAATGGATTGGAAAGGATTCCGATGGAATGGAATGGAATGAAATATGGAATTGAGTAGAATATGGAATTGAATGGAATGGACCAGAACGGAACGGAATGGAAAGGAGGGAATATGGAATGGAATGGATTGGAATGGAATAGAATATTGTATGAATGGAATGTGAATGAATGGAATAGAATGG
>NW_022144356.1:0-42254 GCF_007565055.1 Rhinopithecus roxellana
GACCCGCCCCCCCGCGATCCGGGCCGCCCCCGCCGCACGCCACGCCCCCCCGGCTGGCGGACCCCCATCGCCGGCGGGGGACCCGCCCCCCCCGATCCGGGGCCGCCAGCCGCCGCCACGCCACGCCCCCCCGGCGGCTGGCGGACCCCCATCGCCGGGGGCGGGGACCCGCCCCCCGCGATCCGGGCCGCCGCCGCCGCCACGCCCGCCCCCCCGGCGGCTGGCGGACCCCCATCGCCGGGGGGCGGGGGACCCGCCCCCCGCGATCCGGGGCCGCCAGCCGCCGCCGCCACGCCCCCCCCGGCGGCTGGCGGACCCCATCGCCGGGGGGCGGGGACCCGCCCCCCCGATCCGGGGCCGCCAGCCGCCGCCACGCCACGCCCCCCCGGCGGCTGGCGGACCCCCATCGCCGGGGGCGGGGGACCCCCCCCCCGCGATCCGGGGCCGCCAGCCGCCGCCACGCCACGCCCCCCCGCGGCTGGCGGACCCCCATCGCCGGGGGGCGGGGGACCCGCCCCCCCCGATCCGGGCCGCCAGCCGCCACGCCCGCCCCCCCGGCGGCTGGCGGACCCCCATCGCCGGGGCGGGGGACCCGCCCCCCCGCGATCCGGGGCCGCCAGCCGCCCCACGCCCACCCCCCCGGCGGCTGGCGGACCCCCATCGCCGGGGGCGGGGGACCCGCCCCCCCGCGATCCGGGGCCGCCAGCCGCCGCCACGCCACGTCTATATGGGGAATCATATCGCATTCTTCCTACTGAAGATTAATTATATATCCCAGGTGTGTGTCTATTCCCAGCAATATTGGCTGTCTATATTCCCTCCTGGACGGAAATTTAAGCAATATCATTGGGTGAGTGAACATCTTTTGTGATGTTTTAAGTAGTAACATCCTCCCCCTGGTGGATATCAGCACAATCAATTAATACTTAATATTAATATATATAAATTTAATACTAATATCGATATTAATGATCACAATAAACTTCGTAAAAATTTATGGTGGATTAAAATGTTAACGATTTGCAATGGTAATTAATATTAATATCACCATGAATATTCAAATAATGATATACGCCATGAATGTTACTTAAATCAATACAAGTGATGCGGGTAAGAAAATTCTGATGAGTATTAGGGACTAATAATATTGTTCATTAACATTAATATTAATAATTAATAGTAAGATTGCATAATCAGGTACTTAAAATAATGAAAACTAACAATGGTATCCAATTATTAGTACCATTGAGAATTATTAAAATCGATCATTGATGTGTAATAATATATTATTACTCGGAATACCTGTACACCTATTTTGTGGGCCCCAACAGGCCACCAAATCACGGTCCCCCGACTGGAGGCCTCCAACCCGGGGCGGGGGCGGGGGAGCCCGCACCCCGCCATCCGGGCCGCCCGCCACCCCCACGCCACGCCCCCCGGCTGGCGGACCCCCATCGCCGGGGGCGGGGGACCCCCCCCGCCCCCCCGCTCCGGGGCGGCCGCCGCCGCCACGCCCCCCCGGCGGCTGGCGGACCCCCATCGCCGGGGGGCGGGGACCCGCCCCCCCGCGATCCGGGGCCGCCAGCCGCCGCCACGCCACGCCCCCCCCCGGCTGGCGGACCCCCATCGCCGGGGGGCGGGGGACCCGCCCCCCCGATCCGGGGCCGCCAGCCGCCGCCACGCACCCCCCCCGGCTGGCGGACCCCCATCGCCGGGGGGCGGGGACCCGCCCCCCCGCGATCCGGGGCCGCCAGCCGCCGCCACGCCACGCCCCCCCGGCGGCTGGCGGACCCCCATCGCCGGGGGGCGGGGACCCGCCCCCCCCGATCCGGGGCCGCCAGCCGCCGCCACGCCACGCCCCCCCGGCGGCTGGCGGACCCCCATCGCCGGGGGGCGGGGGACCCGCCCCCCCGCTCCGGGGCCGCCAGCCGCCGCCACGCCACGCCCCCCGGCGGCTGGCGGACCCCCATCGCCGGGGGGCGGGGGACCCGCCCCCCGCGATCCGGGCCGCCAGCCGCCGCCACGCCACCCCCCCCGGCGGCTGGCGGACCCCCATCGCCGGGGGGCGGGGGACCCGCCCCCCCGCGATCCGGGGCCGCCAGCCGCCGCCACGCCACGCCCCCCCGGCGGCTGGCGGACCCCCATCGCCGGGGGGCGGGGGACCCGCCCCCCCCGATCCGGGGCCGCCAGCCGCCGCCACGCCACGTCTATATGGGGAATCATATCGCATTCTTCCTACTGAAGATTAATTATATTATCCCAGGTGTGTGTCTATTCCCAGCAATATTGGCTGTCTATATTCCCTCCTTGGACGGAAATTTGAAGCAATATCATTGGGTGAGTGAACATCTTTTGTGATGTTTTAAGTAGTAACATCCTCCCCCTGGTGGATATCAGCAACAATCAATTAATACTTAATATTAATAAATATATTAAATATTAATACTAATATCGATATTAATGATCACAATAAACTTCGTAAAATTTATGGTGGATTAAAATGTTAACGATTTGCAATGGTAATTAATATTAATATCACCATGAATATTCAAATAATGATATACGCCATGAATGTTACTTAAATCAATACAAAGTGATGCGGGTAAGAAAATCTGATGAGTATTAGGGACTAATAATATTGTTCATTAACATTAATATTAATAATTATAGTAAGATTGCATAATCAGGTACTTAAAATAATGAAAACTAACAATGGTATCCAATTATTAGTACCATTGAGAATTATTAAAATCGATCATTGATGTGTAATAACTATATTATTACTCGGAATACCTGTACACCTATTTGTGGGCCCCAACAGGCCACCAAATCACGGTCCCCACGACTGGAGGCCTCCAACCCGGGGGGGCGGGGAGCCCGCACCCCGCCATCCGGGCCGCCCAGCCACCGCCCGCCACGCCCCCCCGGCGGCTGGCGGACCCCCATCGCCGGGGGCGGGGACCCGCCCCCCCGCGATCCGGGGCCGCCAGCCGCCGCCACGCCACGCCCCCCCGGCGGCTGGCGGACCCCCATCGCCGGGGGGCGGGGGACCCGCCCCCCCGATCCGGGGCCGCCAGCCGCCGCCACGCCACGCCCCCCGGCGGCTGGCGGACCCCCATCGCCGGGGGGCGGGGGACCCGCCCCCCCGCGATCCGGGGCCGCCAGCCGCCGCCACGCCACCCCCCCCGGCGGCTGGCGGACCCCCATCGCCGGGGGGCGGGGGACCCGCCCCCCCGCGATCCGGGGCCGCCAGCCGCCGCCACGCCACGCCCCCCGGCGGCTGGCGGACCCCCATCGCCGGGGGCGGGGGACCCGCCCCCCCGCGATCCGGGGCCGCCAGCGCCGCCACGCCACGCCCCCCCGGCGGCTGGCGGACCCCCATCGCCGGGGGGCGGGGGACCCCCCCCCGCGATCCGGGGCCGCAGCCGCCGCCACGCCACGCCCCCCCCGGCGGCTGGCGGACCCCCATCGCCGGGGGGCGGGGGACCCGCCCCCCCCCCGCCCCCCACCCCCCGCCCCCCATCGGGGGGCGGACCCCCCCCCCGCCCGGGCCGCCACCGCCCACGCCACGCCCCCCGGCGGCTGGCGGACCCCCATCGCCGGGGGGCGGGGGACCCGCCCCCCGCGATCCGGGCCGCCAGCCGCCGCCACGCCACGCCCCCCCGGCGGCTGGCGGACCCCCATCGCCGGGGGGCGGGGACCCGCCCCCCCGCGATCCGGGGCCGCCAGCCGCCGCCACGCCACGCCCCCCCGGCGGCTGGCGGACCCCCATCGCCGGGGGCGGGGGACCCGCCCCCCCGATCCGGGGCCGCCAGCCGCCGCCACGCCACGCCCCCCCGGCGGCTGGCGGACCCCCATCGCCGGGGGGCGGGGGACCCGCCCCCCGCGATCCGGGGCCGCCAGCCGCCGCCACGCCACGCCCCCCCGGCGGCTGGCGGACCCCCATCGCCGGGGGGCGGGGGACCCGCCCCCCCGCGATCCGGGGCCGCCAGCCGCCGCCACGCCACGCCCCCCCGGCGGCTGGCGACCCCCATCGCCGGGGGGCGGGGGACCCGCCCCCCCGCGATCCGGGGCCGCCAGCCGCCGCCACGCCACGCCCCCCCGGCGGCTGGCGGACCCCCATCGCCGGGGGGCGGGGGACCCGCCCCCCCCGATCCGGGGCCGCCAGCCGCCGCCACGCCACGCCCCCCCGGCGGCTGGCGGACCCCCATCGCCGGGGGCGGGGACCCGCCCCCCGCGATCCGGGGCCGCCAGCCGCCGCCACGCCACGTCTATATGGGGAATCAATATCGCATTCTTCCTACTGAAGATTAATATATTATCCCAGGTGTGGTGTCATTCCCAGCAATATTGGCTGTCTATATTCCCTCCTTGGACGAAATTTGAAGCAAATCATTGGGTGAGTGAACATCTTTTGTGATGTTTTAAGTAGTAACATCCTCCCCCTGGTGGATATCAGCAACAATCAATTAATATTAATATTAATAAATTATTAAATTTAATACTAATAATCGATATTAATGATCACAATAAACTTTCGAAAAATATGGTGGATTAAAATGTTAACGATTTGCAATGGTAATTATATTAATATCACATGAATATTCAAATAATGATATACGCCATGAATGTTACTTAAATCAATACAAAGTGATGCGGGTAAGAAAATTCTGATGAGTATTAGGGACTAATAATATTGTTCATTAACATTAATATTAATAATTAATAGTAAGATTGCATAATCAGGTACTTAAAATAATGAAAACTAACAATGGTATCCAATTATTAGTACCATTGAGAATTATTAAAATCGATCATTGATGTGTAATAACTATATTATTACTCGGAATACCTGTACACCTATTTGGGGGCCCCAACAGGCCCCAAATCACGGTCCCACGACGGAGGCCTCCACCCGGGGCAGGGGCGGGGGACCCGCCCCCCGCGATCCGGGGCGCCAGCCGCCGCCACGCCACCCCCCCGGCGGCTGGCGGACCCCCATCGCCGGGGGGCGGGGGACCCGCCCCCCCGCGATCCGGGGCCGCCAGCCGCCGCCACGCCACGCCCCCCCGGCGGCTGGCGGACCCCCATCGCCGGGGGGCGGGGGACCCGCCCCCCCGCGATCCGGGGCCGCCAGCCGCCGCCACGCCACGCCCCCCCGGCGGCTGGCGGACCCCCATCGCCGGGGGCGGGGGACCCGCCCCCCCGCGATCCGGGGCCGCCAGCCGCCGCCACGCCACGTCTATATGGGGAATCATATCGCATTCTTCCTACTGAAGATTAATTATATTATCCCAGGTGTGTGTCTATTCCCAGCAATATTGGCTGTCTATATTCCCTCCTTGGACGAAATTTGAAGCAATATCATTGGGTGAGTGAACATCTTTTGTGATGTTTTAAGTAGTAACATCCTCCCCCTGGTGGATATCAGCAACAATCAATTAATAATATTAATATATATTAAATATTAATACTAATAATCGATATTAATGATCACAATAAACTTCATAAAAATTTATGGTGGATTAAAATGTTAACGATTTGAAATGGTAATTAATATTAATATCACATGAATATTCAAATAATGATATACGCCATGAATGTTACTTAAATCAATACAAAGTGATGCGGGTAAGAAAATTCTGATGAGTATAGGGACTAATAATATTGTTCATTAACATTAATATTAATAATTAATAGTAAGATTGCATAATCAGGTACTTAAAATAATGAAAACTAACAATGGTATCCAATTATTAGTACCATTGAGAATTATTAAAATCGATCATTGATGTGTAATAACTATATATTACTCGGAATACCTGTACACCTACTTGTGGGCCCCAACAGGCCACAAATCACGGTCCCCACGACTGAGGCCTCCACCCGGGGGGGGCGGGGAGCCCGCCCCCGCATCCGGGCCGCCAGCCACCCCACGCCACGCCCCCGACGGCTGGCGGACCCCCATCGCCGGGGGCGGGGGACCCGCCCCCCGCGATCCGGGGCCGCCAGCCGCCGCGCCACGCCCCCCGGCGGCTGGCGGACCCCCATCGCCGGGGGGCGGGGGACCCGCCCCCCCGCGATCCGGGGCCGCCAGCCGCCGCCACGCCACGCCCCCCCGGCGGCTGGCGGACCCCCATCGCCGGGGGGCGGGGGACCCGCCCCCCCGCGATCCGGGGCCGCCAGCCGCCGCCACGCCACGCCCCCCCGGCGGCTGGCGGACCCCCATCGCCGGGGGGCGGGGGACCCGCCCCCCCGCGATCCGGGGCCGCCAGCCGCCGCCACGCCACCCCCCCCGGCGGCTGGCGGACCCCCATCGCCGGGGGGCGGGGGACCCGCCCCCCCGCGATCCCGGGGCCGCCAGCCGCCGCCACGCCACGCCCCCCGGCGGCTGGCGGACCCCCATCGCCGGGGGGGGGGGACCCGCCCCCCGCGATCCGGGGCCGCCAGCCGCCGCCACGCCACGCCCCCCCGGCGGCTGGCGGACCCCCATCGCCGGGGGGCGGGGGACCCGCCCCCCCGCGATCCGGGGCCGCCAGCCGCCGCCACGCCACGCCCCCCCGGCGGCTGGCGGACCCCCATCGCCGGGGGGCGGGGGACCCGCCCCCCGCGATCCGGGGCCGCCAGCCGCCGCCACGCCACGCCCCCCCGGCGGCTGGCGGACCCCCATCGCCGGGGGGCGGGGGACCCGCCCCCCCGCGATCCGGGGCCGCCAGCCGCCGCCACGCCACGCCCCCCGGCGGCTGGCGGACCCCCATCGCCGGGGGGCGGGGGACCCGCCCCCCCGCGATCCGGGGCCGCCAGCCGCCGCCACGCCACGCCCCCCCGGCGGCTGGCGGACCCCCATCGCCGGGGGCGGGGGACCCGCCCCCCGCGATCCGGGGCCGCCAGCCGCCGCCACGCCACGTCTATATGGGGAATCATATCGCATTCTTCCTACTGAAGATTAATTATATTATCCCAGGTGTGTGTCTATTCCCAGCAATATTGGCTGTCTATATTCCCTCCTTGGACGGAAATTTGAAGCAATATCATTGGGTGAGTGAACATCTTTTGTGATGTTTTAAGTAGTAACATCCTCCCCCTGGTGGATATCAGCAACAATCAATTAATACTTAATATTAATAAATATTAAATATTAATACTAATAATCGATATTAATGATCACAATAAACTTCGTAAAAATTTATGGTGGATTAAAATGTTAACGATTTGCAATGGTAATTAATATTAATATCACCATGAATATTCAAATAATGATATACGCCATGAATGTTACTTAAATCAATACAAAGTGATGCGGGGTAAGAAAATTCTGATGAGTATTAGGGACTAATAATATTGTTCATTAACATTAATATTAAAATTAATAGTAAGATTGCATAATCAGGTACTTAAAATAATGAAAACTAACAATGGTATCCAATTATTAGTACCATTGAGAATTATTAAAATCGATCATTGATGTGTAATAACTATATTATTACTCGGAATACCTGTACACCTATTTGTGGGCCCCAACAGGCCACCAAATCACGGTCCCCACGACTGGAGGCCTCCAACCCGGGGCGGGGGCGGGGAGCCCGCCCCGCATCCGGGCCGCCCAGCCGCCGCCACGCCACGCCCCCCCCGGCGGCTGGCGGACCCCCATCGCCGGGGGCGGGGGACCCGCCCCCCGCGATCCGGGGCCGCCAGCCGCCGCCACGCCACGCCCCCCGGCGGCTGGCGGACCCCCATCGCCGGGGGGCGGGGGACCCGCCCCCCCGCGATCCGGGGCCGCCAGCCGCCGCCAGCCACCGCCCCCCCGGCGGCTGGCGGACCCCCATCGCCGGGGGGCGGGGGACCCGCCCCCCCGCGATCCGGGGCCGCCAGCCGCCGCCACGCCACGCCCCCCCGGCGGCTGGCGGACCCCCATCGGGGGGGGGGGACCCGCCCCCCCGCGATCCGGGGCCGCCAGCCGCCGCCACGCCACGCCCCCCGGCGGCTGGCGGACCCCCATCGCCGGGGGGCGGGGGACCCGCCCCCCGCGATCCGGGGCCGCCAGCCGCCGCCACGCCACGCCCCCCCGGCGGCTGGCGGACCCCCATCGGGGGGGCGGGGGACCCGCCCCCCGCGATCCGGGGCCGCCAGCCGCCGCCACGCCACGCCCCCCCGGCGGCTGGCGGACCCCCATCGCCGGGGGGCGGGGGACCCGCCCCCCCGCGATCCGGGGCCGCCAGCCGCCGCCACGCCACGCCCCCCCGGCGGCTGGCGGACCCCCATCGGGGGGGCGGGGGACCCGCCCCCCCGCGATCCGGGGCCGCCAGCCGCCGCCACGCCACGCCCCCCCGGCGGCTGGCGGACCCCCATCGCCGGGGGGCGGGGGACCCGCCCCCCCGCGATCCGGGGCCGCCAGCCGCCACGCCACGCCCCCCGGCGGCTGGCGGACCCCCATCGCCGGGGGCGGGGGACCCGCCCCCCCGCGATCCGGGGCCGCCAGCCGCCGCCACGCCACGCCCCCCCGGCGGCTGGCGGACCCCCATCGCCGGGGGGCGGGGGACCCGCCCCCCCGCGATCCGGGGCCGCCAGCCGCCGCCACGCCACGCCCCCCGGCGGCTGGCGGACCCCCATCGCCGGGGGGCGGGGGACCCGCCCCCCCGCGATCCGGGGCCGCCAGCCGCCGCCACGCCACGCCCCCCCGGCGGCTGGCGGACCCCCATCGCCGGGGGGCGGGGGACCCGCCCCCCCGCGATCCGGGGCCGCCAGCCGCCGCCACGCCACGTCTATATGGGGAATCATATCGCATTCTTCCTACTGAAGATAATTATATTATCCCAGGTGTGTGTCTCTTCCCAGCAATATTGGCTGTCTATATTCCCTCCTTGGACGAAATTTGAAGCAATTCATTGGGTGAGTGAACATCTTTTGTGATGTTTAAGTAGTAACATCCTCCCCCTGGGGATATCAGCAACAATCAATTAATACTTAATATTAATAAATATATTAAATATTAATACTAATAATCGATATTAATGATCACAATAAACTTCGTAAAAATTTATGGTGGATTAAATGTTAACGATTTGCAATGGTAATTAATATTAATATCACCATGAATATTCAAATAATGATATACGCCATGAATGTTACTTAAATCAATACAAAGTGATGCGGGTAAGAAAATTCTGATGAGTATTAGGGACTAATAATATTGTTCATTAACATTAATATTAATAATTAATAGTAAGATTGCATAATCAGGTACTTAAAATAATGAAAACTAACAATGGTATCCAATTATTAGTACCATTGAGAATTATTAAAATCGATCATTGATGTGTAATAACTATATTATTACTCGGAATACTGTACACCTATTTGTGGGCCCCAACAGGCCACCAATCACGGTCCCCACGACTGGAGGCCTCCAACCGGGGCAGGGGCGGGGGACCCGCCCCACCGCGATCCGGGGCGGCCAGCCGCCGCCACGCCACCCCCCGCCGGCGGCTGGCGGACCCCCATCGCCGGGGGGCGGGGGACCCGCCCCCCCGCGATCCGGGGCCGCCGCCGCCGCCACGCCACGCCCCCCCGGCGGCTGGCGGACCCCCATCGCCGGGGGGCGGGGGACCCGCCCCCCCGCGATCCGGGGCCGCCAGCCGCCGCCACGCCACGCCCCCCGGCGGCTGGCGGACCCCCATCGCCGGGGGGCGGGGGACCCGCCCCCCCGCGATCCGGGGCCGCCAGCCGCCGCCACGCCACGTCTATATGGGGAATCATATCGCATTCTTCCTACTGAAGATTAATTATATTATCCCAGGTGTGTGTCTATTCCAGCAATATTGGCTGTCTATATTCCCTCCTTGGACGGAAATTTGAAGCAATATCATTGGGTGAGTGAAATCTTTTGTGATGTTTTAAGTAGTAACATCCTCCCCCTGGTGGATATCAGCAACAATCAATTAATACTTAATATTAATAAATATATTAAATATTAATACTAATAATCGATATAATGATCACAATAAACTTCGTAAAAATTTATGGTGGATTAAAATGTTAACGATTTGCAATGGTAATTAATATTAATATCACCATGAATATTCAAATAATGATATACGCCATGAATGTTACTTAAATCAATACAAAGTGATGCGGGTAAGAAATTCTGATGAGTATTAGGGACTAATAATATTGTTCATTAACATTAATATTAATAATTAATAGTAAGATTGCATAATCAGGTACTTAAAATAATGAAAACTAACAATGGTATCCAATATTAGTACCATTGAGAATTATTAAAATCGATCATTGATGTGTAATAACTATATTATTACTCGGAATACCTGTACACCTATTTGTGGGCCCCAACAGGCCACCAAATCACGGTCCCCACGACTGGAGGCCTCCAACCCGGGGCGGGGGCGGGGAGCCCGCACCCCGCCATCCGGGCCGCCCAGCCACCCCCACGCCACGCCCCCTTGACGGCTGGCGGACCCCCATCGCCGGGGGCGGGGGACCCGCCCCCCGCGATCCGGGGCCGCCAGCCGCCGCCACGCCACGCCCCCCCGGCGGCTGGCGGACCCCCATCGCCGGGGGCGGGGGACCCGCCCCCCGCGATCCGGGGCCGCCAGCCGCCGCCACGCCACGCCCCCGGCGGCTGGCGGACCCCCATCGCCGGGGGGCGGGGGACCCGCCCCCCCGCGATCCGGGCCGCCAGCCGCCGCCACGCCACGCCCCCCCGGCGGCTGGCGGACCCCCATCGCCGGGGGGCGGGGGACCCGCCCCCCGCGATCCGGGGCCGCCAGCCGCCGCCACGCCACGCCCCCCCGGCGGCTGGCGGACCCCATCGCCGGGGGGCGGGGGACCCGCCCCCCCGCGATCCGGGGCCGCCAGCCGCCGCCACGCCACGTCTATATGGGGATCATATCGCATTCTTCCTACTGAAGATTAATTATATTATCCCAGGTGTGTGTCTATTCCCAGCAATATTGGCTGTCTATATTCCCTCCTTGGACGGAAATTTGAAGCAATATCATTGGGTGAGTGAACATCTTTTGTGATGTTTTAAGTAGTAACATCCTCCCCCTGGTGGATATCAGCAACAATCAATTAATACTTAATATTAATAAATATATTAAATATTAATACTAATAATCGATATTAATGATCACAATAAACTTCGTAAAAATTTATGGTGGATTAAAATGTTAACGATTTGCAATGGTAATTAATATTAATATCACCATGAATATTCAAATAATGATACGCCATGAATGTTACTTAAATCAATACAAAGTGATGCGGGTAAGAAAATTCTGATGAGTATTAGGGACTAATAATATTGTTCATTAACATTAATATTAATAATTAATAGTAAGATTGCATAATCAGGTACTTAAAATAATGAAAACTAACAATGGTATCCAATTATTAGTACCATTGAGAATTATTAAAATCGATCATTGATGTGTAATAACTATATATTACTCGGAATACTGTACACCTATTTGTGGGCCCCAACAGGCCACCAAATCACGGTCCCCACGACTGGAGGCCTCCAACCCGGGGCAGGGGCGGGGGACCCGCCCCCCGCGATCCGGGGCGGCCAGCCGCCGCCACGCCACGCCCCGCCGGCGGCTGGCGGACCCCCATCGCCGGGGGGCGGGGGACCCGCCCCCCCGCGATCCGGGGCCGCCAGCCGCCGCCACGCCACGCCCCCCCGGCGGCTGGCGGACCCCCATCGCCGGGGGGCGGGGGACCCGCCCCCCGCGATCCGGGGCCGCCAGCCGCCGCCACGCGCCACGCCCCCCGGCGGCTGGCGGACCCCCATCGCCGGGGGGCGGGGGACCGCCCCCCCGCGATCCGGGGCCGCCAGCCGCCGCCACGCCACGCCCCCCCGGCGGCTGCGGACCCCCATCGCCGGGGGGCGGGGGACCCGCCCCCCGCGATCCGGGGCCGCCACCGCCGCCACGCCACGCCCCCCCGGCGGCTGGCGCACCCCCATCGCCGGGGGGCGGGGGACCCGCCCCCCGCGATCCGGGGCCGCCAGCCGCCGCCACGCCACGTCTATATGGGGAATCATATCGCATTCTTCCTACTGAAGATTAATTATATATCCCAGGTGTGTGTCTATTCCCAGCAATTTGGCTGTCTATATTCCCTCCTTGGACGGAAATTTGAAGCAATATCATTGGGTGAGTGAACATCTTTTGTGATGTTTTAAGTAGTAACATCCTCCCCCTGGTGGATATCAGCAACAATCAATTAATACTTAATATTAATAAATATATTAAATATTAATACTAATAATCGATATTAATGATCACAATAAACTTCGTAAAAATTTATGGTGGATTAAAATGTTAACGATTTGCAATGGTAATTAATATTAATATCACCATGAATATTCAAATAATGATATACCCATGAATGTTACTTAAATCAATACAAAGTGATGCGGGTAAGAAAATTCTGATGAGTATTAGGGACTAATAATATTGTTCATTAACAATATTAATAATTAATAGTAAGATTGCATAATCAGGTACTTAAAATAATGAAAACTAACAATGGTATCCAATTATTAGTACCATTGAGAATTATTAAAATCGATCATTGATGTGTAATAATATTATTACTCGGAATACCTGTACTCCTATTTGTGGGCCCCAACAGGCCACCAAATCACGGTCCCCACGACTGGAGGCCTCCAACCCGGGGCGGGGGCGGGAGCCCGCACCCCGCCATCCGGGCCGCCCAGCCACCCCCACCCACGCCCCTTGACGGCTGGCGGACCCCCATCGCCGGGGGCGGGGGACCCGCCCCACCGCGATCCGGGGCGGCCAGCCGCCGCCACGCCACGCCCCGCCGGCGGCTGGCGGACCCCCATCGCCGGGGGCGGGGGACCCGCCCCCCCGCGATCCGGGGCCGCCAGCCGCCGCCACGCCACCCCCCCCGGCGGCTGGCGGACCCCCATCGCCGGGGGGCGGGGACCCGCCCCCCCGCGATCCGGGGCCCCAGCCGCCGCCACGCCACGCCCCCCCGGCGGCTGGCGGACCCCCATCGCCGGGGGGCGGGGGACCCGCCCCCCCGCGATCCGGGGCCGCCAGCCGCCGCCACGCCCCCCCCCCCCGGCGGCTGGCGGACCCCCATCGCCGGGGGCGGGGGACCCGCCCCCCCGCGATCCGGGGCCGCCAGCCGCCGCCACGCCACGCCCCCCGGCGGCTGGCGGACCCCCATCGCCGGGGGGCGGGGGACCCGCCCCCCCGCGATCCGGGGCCGCCAGCCGCCGCCACGCCACGCCCCCCGGCGCTGGCGGACCCCCATCGCCGGGGGGCGGGGACCCCCCCCCCGCGATCCGGGGCCGCCAGCCGCCGCCAACGCCACGTCTATATGGGAAATTCATATCGCATTCGCATTCTTCCTACTGAAGATTATTATATTATCCCAGTTGTGTGTCTATTCCCAGCAATATTGGCTGTCTATATTCCCCTCCTTGGAACGGAAATTTGAAGCAATATCATTGGGTGAGTGAACATCTTTTGTGATGTTTTAAAGTAGTAACATCCTCCTCCCCTGTGGATATCAGCAACAATCAATTAATACTTAATATTAATAAATATTTAAATATTAATACTAATAATCGATATTAATGATCACAATAAACTTCGTAAAAATTTATGGTGGATTAAAATGTTAACGATTTGCAATGGTAAATTAATATTAATATCACCATGAATATTCAAATAATGATATACGCCATGAATGTTACTTAAATCAATACAAAGTGATGCGGGTAAGAAAATTCTGATGATTATTAGGGACTAATTATTGTTCATTAACATTAATATTAATAATTAATAGTAAGATTGCATAATCAGGTACTTAAAATAATGAAAACTAACAATGGTATCCAATTATTAGTACCATTGAGAATTATTAAAATCGATCATTGATGTGTAATAACTATATTATTACTCGGAATACCTGTACACCTATTTGTGGGCCCCAAGAGGCCACCAAATCACGGTCCCCACGACTGGAGGCCTCCAACCCGGGGCGGGGGCGGGGAGCCCGCACCCCGCGATCCGGGCCGCCCAGCCACCCCACGCCACGCCCCCTTGACGGCTGGCGGACCCCATCGCCGGGGGCGGGGGACCCGCCCCCCCGCGATCCGGGGCGGCCAGCCGCCGCCACGCCACCCCCCGCCGCGCTGGCGGACCCCCATCGCCGGGGCGGGGGACCCGCCCCGCGATCCGGGGCCGCCAGCCGCCGCCACGCCACCCCCCCCGGCGGCTGGCGGACCCCCATCGCCGGGGGGCGGGGGACCCGCCCCCCCGCGATCCGGGGCCGCCAGCCGCCGCCACGCCACCCCCCGCCGGCGGCTGGCGGACCCCCATCGCCGGGGGGCGGGGGACCCGCCCCCCCGCGATCCGGGGCCGCCAGCCGCCGCCACCCACGCCCCCCCGGCGGCTGGCGGACCCCCATCGCCGGGGGGCGGGGGACCCGCCCCCCCGCGATCCGGGGCCGCCAGCCGCCGCCACGCCACCCCCCCGGCGGCTGGCGGACCCCCATCGCCGGGGGGCGGGGGACCCGCCCCCCCGCGATCCGGGGCCGCCAGCCGCCGCCACGCCACCCCCCCGGCGGCTGGCGGACCCCCATCGCCGGGGGGCGGGGGACCCGCCCCCCGCGATCCGGGGCCGCCAGCCGCCGCCACGCCACGCCCCCCCGGCGGCTGGCGGACCCCCATCGCCGGGGGGCGGGGGACCCCCCCCCGCGATCCGGGGCCGCCAGCCGCCGCCACGCCACGCCCCCCCGGCGGCTGGCGGACCCCCATCGCCGGGGGGCGGGGGACCCGCCCCCCCGCGATCCGGGGCCGCCAGCCGCCGCCACGCCACGCCCCCCCGGCGGCTGGCGGACCCCCATCGCCGGGGGGCGGGGGACCCGCCCCCCCGCGATCCGGGGCCGCCAGCCGCCGCCACGCCACGCCCCCCCGGCGGCTGGCGGACCCCCATCGCCGGGGGGCGGGGGACCCGCCCCCCCGCGATCCGGGGCCGCCAGCCGCCGCCACGCCACGCCCCCCCGGCGGCTGGCGGACCCCCATCGCCGGGGGCGGGGGACCCGCCCCCCCGCGATCCGGGGCCGCCAGCCGCCGCCACGCCACGCCCCCCCGGCGGCTGGCGGACCCCCATCGCCGGGGGGCGGGGGACCCGCCCCCCCGCGATCCGGGGCCGCCAGCCGCCGCCACGCCACGCCCCCCGGCGGCTGGCGGACCCCCATCGCCGGGGGGCGGGGGACCCGCCCCCCCGCGATCCGGGGCCGCCAGCCGCCGCCACGCCACGCCCCCCGGCGGCTGGCGGACCCCCATCGCCGGGGGGCGGGGGACCCGCCCCCCGCGATCCGGGGCCGCCAGAGCCGCCACGCCACGCCCCCCCGGCGGCTGGCGGACCCCATCGCCGGGGGGCGGGGGACCCCCCCCCCGCGATCCGGGGCCGCCAGCCGCCGCCACGCCACGCCCCCCCGGCGGCTGGCGGACCCCCATCGCCGGGGGGCGGGGGACCCGCCCCCCCGTTATCCGGGGCCCCCAGCCGTAGCCCCGCCACGCCACGCCCCGCGGCGGCTGGCGGACCCCCATCGCCGGGGGGGGGGACCCGCTCCACCGCGATCCCCGGCCCCCAGCCGCCGCCACGCCACGTCTATATGGGGAATCATATCGCATTCTTCCTACTGAAGATTAATATATTATCCCAGGTGTGTGTCTACTCCCAGCTATATTGCCTGTCTATGTTCCCTTCTTGGACGGAAATTTGAAGCAATATCATTGGGTGAGGGAACATCTTTTGTGATGTTTTAAGTAGTAACATCCTCCCCCTGGTGGATATCAGCAACAATCAATTAATACTTAATATTAATAAATATATTAAATATTAATACTAATAATCGATATTAATGATCACAATAAACTTCGTAAAAATTTATGGTGGATTAAAATGTTAACGATTTGCAATGGTAATTAATATTAATATCACCATGAATATTCAAATAATGATATACGCCATGAATGTTACTTAAATCAATACAAAGTGATGCGGGTAAGAAAATTCTGATGAGTATTAGGGACTAATAATATTGTTCATTAACATTAATATTAATAATTAATAGTAAGATTGCATAATCAGGTACTTAAAATAATGAAAACTAACAATGGTATCCAATTATTAGTACCATTGAGAATTATTAAAATCGATCATTGATGTGTAATAACTATATTATTACTCGGAATACCTGTACACCTATTTGTGGGCCCCAACAGGCCACCAAATCACGGTCCCCACGACTGGAGGCCTCCAACCCGGGGCAGGGGCGGGGGACCCGCCCCACCGCGATCCGGGGCGGCCAGCCGCCGCCACGCCACCCCCCGCCGGCGGCTGGCGGACCCCCATCGCCGGGGGGCGGGGGACCCGCCCCCCCGCGATCCGGGGCCGCCAGCCGCCGCCACGCCACGCCCCCCCGGCGGCTGGCGGACCCCCATCGCCGGGGGGCGGGGGACCCGCCCCCCCGCGATCCGGTGGCCGCCAGCCGCCGCCACGCCACGCCCCCCCGGCGGCTGGCGGACCCCCATCGCCGGGGGGCGGGGGACCCGCCCCCCCGCGATCCGGGGCCGCCAGCCGCCGCCACGCCACGTCTATATGGGGAATCATATCGCATTCTTCCTACTGAAGATTAATTATATTATCCCAGGTGTGTGTCTATTCCCAGCAATATTGGCTGTCTATATTCCCTCCTTGGACGGAAATTTGAAGCAATATCATTGGGTGAGGGAACATCTTTTGTGATGTTTTAAGTAGTAACATCCTCCCCCTGGTGGATATCAGCAAAAATCAATTAATAATTAATAATAATAAATATATTAAATATTAATACTAATAATCGATATTAATGATCACAATAAACTTCGTAAAAATTTATGGTGGATTAAAATGTTAACGATTTGCAATGGTAATTAATATTAATATCACCATGAATATTCAAATAATGATATACGCCATGAATGTTACTTAAATCAATACAAAGTGATGCGGGTAAGAAAATTCTGATGAGTATTAGGGACTAATAATATTGTTCATTAACATTAATATTAATAATTAATAGTAAGATTGCATAATCAGGTACTTAAAATAATGAAAACTAACAATGGTATCCAATTATTAGTACCATTGAGAATTATTAAAATCGATCATTGATGTGTAATAACTATATTATTACTCGGAATACCTGTACACCTATTTGTGGGCCCCAACAGGCCACCAAATCACGGTCCCCACGACTGGAGGCCTCCAACCCGGGGCGGGGGCGGGGAGCCCGCACCCCGCCATCCGGGCCGCCCAGCCACCCCCACGCCACGCCCCCTTGACGGCTGGCGGACCCCCATCGCCGGGGGCGGGGGACCCGCCCCCCCGCGATCCGGGGCCGCCAGCCGCCGCCACGCCACGCCCCCCCCGGCGGCTGGCGGACCCCCCATCGCCGGGGGGCGGGGGACCCGCCCCCCCGCGATTCCGGGGCCGCCAGCCGCCGCCACGCCCACGCCCCCCGGCGGCTGGCGGACCCCCATCGCCGGGGGGCGGGGGACCCGCCCCCCCGCGATCCGGGCCGCCAGCCGCCGCCACGCCACGCCCCCCCGGCGGCTGGCGGACCCCCATCGCCGGGGGGCGGGGGACCCGCCCCCCGCGATCCGGGGCCGCCAGCCGCCGCCACGCCACGCCCCCCCCGGCGGCTGGCGGACCCCCATCGCCGGGGGGCGGGGGACCCGCCCCCCCGCGATCCGGGGCCGCCAGCCGCCGCCACGCCACGTCTATATGGGGAATCATATCGCATTCTTCCTACTGAAGATTAATTATATTATCCCAGGTGTGTGTCTATTCCCAGCAATATTGGCTGTCTATATTCCCTCCTTGGACGGAAATTTGAAGCAATATCATTGGGTGAGTGAACATCTTTTGTGATGTTTTAAGTAGTAACATCCTCCCCCCTGGTGGATATCAGCAACAATCAATTAATACTTAATATTAATAAATATATTAAATATTAATACTAATAATCGATATTAATGATCACAATAAACTTCGTAAAATTTATGGTGGATTAAAATGTTAACGATTTGCAATGGTAATTAATATTAATATCACCATGAATATTCAAATAATGATATACGCCATGAATGTTACTTAAATCAATACAAAGTGATGCGGGTAAGAAAATTCTGATGAGTATTAGGGACTAATAATATTGTTCATTAACATTAATATTAATAATTAATAGTAAGATTGCATAATCAGGTACTTAAAATAATGAAAACTAACAATGGTATCCAATTATTAGTACCATTGAGAATTATTAAAATCGATCATTGATGTGTAATAACTATATTATTACTCGGAATACCTGTACACCTATTTGTGGGCCCCAACAGGCCACCAAATCACGGTCCCCACGACTGGAGGCCTCCAACCCGGGGCTAGGGGCGGGGACCCGCCCCACCGCGATCCGGGGCGGCCAGCCGCCGCCACGCCACGCCCCGCCGGCGGCTGGCGGACCCCCCATCGCCGGGGGGCGGGGGACCCGCCCCCCCCGCGATCCGGGGCCGCCAGCCGCCCGCCACGCCCACGCCCCCCCGGCGGCTGGCGGACCCCCATCGCCGGGGGGCGGGGGACCCGCCCCCCCGCGATCCGGGGCCGCCAGCCGCCGCCACGCCACGCCCCCCCCGGCGGCTGGCGGACCCCCATCGCGGGGGGCGGGGGACCCGCCCCCCCAGCGATCCGGGGGCCGCAAGCCGCCGCCAAGCCAAGCCCCCCCGGCGGCTGGCGGACCCCCATCGCCGGGGGGCGGGGGACCCGCCCCCCCGCGATCCCGGGGCCGCCAGCCGCCGCCACGCCACGCCCCCCCGGCGGCTGGCGCACCCCCATCGCCGGGGGGCGGGGGACCCGCCCCCCCGCGATCCGGGGCCGCCAGCCGCCGCCACGCCACGTCTATATGGGGAATCATATCGCATTCTTCCTACTGAAGATTAATTATATTATCCCAGGTGTGTGTCTATTCCCAGCAATATTGGCTGTCTATATTCCCTCCTTGGACGGAAATTTGAAGCAATATCATTGGGTGAGTGAACATCTTTTGTGATGTTTTAAGTAGTAACATCCTCCCCCTGGTGGATATCAGCAACAATCAATTAATACTTAATATTAATAAATATATTAAATATTAATACTAATAATCGATATTAATGATCACAATAAACTTCGTAAAAATTTATGGTGGATTAAAATGTTAACGATTTGCAATGGTAATTAATATTAATATCACCATGAATATTCAAATAATGATATACGCCATGAATGTTACTTAAATCAATACAAAAGTGATGCGGGTAAGAAAATTCTGATGAGTATTAGGGACTAATAATATTGTTCATTAACATTAATATTAATAATTAATAGTAAGATTGCATAATCAGGTACTTAAAATAATGAAAACTAACAATGGTATCCAATTATTAGTACCATTGAGAATTATTAAAATCGATCATTGATGTGTAATAACTATATTATTACTCGGAATACCTGTACTCCTATTTGTGGGCCCCAACAGGCCACCAAATCACGGTCCCCACGACTGGAGGCCTCCAACCCGGGGCGGGGGCGGGGAGCCCGCACCCCGCCATCCGGGCCGCCCAGCCACCCCCACTCCACGCCCCCTTGACGGCTGGCGGACCCCCATCGCCGGGGGCGGGGGACCCCGCCCCACCGCGATCCGGGGCGGCCAGCCGCCGCCACGCCACGCCCCGCCGGCGGCTGGCGGACCCCCATCGCCGGGGGGCGGGGGACCCGCCCCCCCGCGATCCGGGGCCGCCAGCGCCGCCACGCCACGCCCCCCCGGCGGCTGGCGGACCCCCATCGCCGGGGGGCGGGGGACCCGCCCCCCCGCGATCCGGGGCCCAGCCGCCGCCACGCCACGCCCCCCCGGCGGCTGGCGGACCCCCATCGCCGGGGGGCGGGGGACCCGCCCCCCGCGATCCGGGGCCGCCAGCCGCCGCCACGCCACGCCCCCCCGGCGGCTGGCGGACCCCCATCGCCGGGGGGCGGGGGGACCCCGCCCCCCCGCGATCCGGGGCCGCCAGCCGCCGCCACGCCACGCCCCAACCGGCGGCTGGCGGACCCCCATCGCCGGGGGGCGGGGGACCCGCCCCACCGCGATCCGGGGCCGCCAGCCGCACGCCACGCCACGCCCCCCACGGCGTCTGGCGGACCCCCATCCGCCGGGGGGCGGGGGGACCCGCCCCCCCGCGATCCGGGGCCGCCAGCCGCCGCCACGCCACGTCTATATGGGGAATCATATCGCATTCTTCCTACTGAAGATTAATTATATTATCCCAGTTGTGTGTCTATTCCCAGCAATATTGGCTGTCTATATTCCCTCCTTGGACGGAAATTTGAAGCAATATCATTGGGTGAGTGAACATCTTTTGTGATGTTTTAAGTAGTAACATCCTCCCCCTGGTGGATATCAGCAACAATCAATTAATACTTAATATTAATAAATATATTAAATATTAATACTAATAATCGATATTAATGATCACAATAAACTTCGTAAAAATTTATGGTGGATTAAAATGTTAACGATTTGCAATGGTAATTAATATTAATATCACCATGAATATTCAAATAATGATATACGCCATGAATGTTACTTAAATCAATACAAAGTGATGCGGGTAAGAAAATTCTGATGATTATTAGGGACTAATAATATTGTTCATTAACATTAATATTAATAATTAATAGTAAGATTGCATAATCAGGTACTTAAAATAATGAAAACTAACAATGGTATCCAATTATTAGTACCATTGAGAATTATTAAAATCGATCATTGATGTGTAATAACTATATTATTACTCGGAATACCTGTACACCTATTTGTGGGCCCCAAGAGGCCACCAAATCACGGTCCCCACGACTGGAGGCCTCCAACCCGGGGCGGGGGCGGGGAGCCCCGCCACCCCGCGATCCGGGCCGCCCAGCCAGCCCGCCACGCCACGCCCCCGTGACGGCTGGCGGACCCCCATCGCCGGGGGACGGGGGACCCGCCCACCACGCGATCCGGGGCCGCCAGCCGCCCGCCACGCCAACGCCCCCCCGGCGGACATGGCGGAAACCCCCATAGCCGGGGGGCCGGGGGACCCGACCCCAAGCGATCCGGGGCCGCCAGCCGCAGCCCACGCCACGCGCCCCCGGCGGCTGGCGGACCCCCATCGCCGGGGGGCGGGGGACCCGCCACCCCCGCGATCCGGGCCCCAAGCCCGCCGCCACTCCACGCCCCCCCCCGGCGGCTGGCGGGACACCATCGTGCCGCCGTGGGGCGGGGGACCCCCGCACCCCACGCAATACCGGGGCCGCCATGCCGCCGCCACGCCCACGCACCCCCGGCGGCTGGCGGACCCCCATCGCCGGGGGGGCGGGGACCCGCCCCCCGCGATCCGGGGCCGCCAGCCGCCGCCACGCCACGCCCCCCCGGCGGCTGGCGGACCCCCATCGCCGGGGGGGCGGGGACCCGCCCCCCCGCGATCCGGGGCCGCCAGCCGCCGCCCACGCCACGCCCCCCCGGCGGCTGGCGGACCCCCATCGCCGGGGGGCGGGGGACCCGCCCCCCCGCGATCCGGGGCCGCCAGCCGCCGCCACGCCACGCCCCCCCGGCGGCTGGCGGACCCCCATCGCCGGGGGGCGGGGGGACCCGCCCCCCCGCGATCCGGGGCCGCCAGCCGCCGCCACGCCACGCCCCCCCGGCGGCTGGCGGACCCCCATCGCCGGGGGGCGGGGGACCCGCCCCCCCGCGATCCGGGGCCGCCAGCCGCCGCCACGCCACGCCCCCCCGGCGGCTGGCGGACCCCCATCGCCGGGGGGCGGGGGACCCGCCCACCCCGCGATCCGGGGGCCGCCAGCCGCCGCCACGCCACGCCCCCCCCGGCGGCTGGCGGACCCCCATCGCCGGGTGGCGGGGGACCCGCCCCCCCGCGATCCGGGGCCGCCAGCCGCCGCCACTTCACGCCCCCCCGGCGGCTGGCGGACCCCCATCGCCGGGGGGCGGGGGGACCCGCCCACCCCGCGATCCGGGGGCCGCCAGCCGCCGCCACGCCACCGCCCCACCGGCGGCTGGCGGGACCCCCATCGACGGGGGGCGGGGGACCCGCCCCCCCGCGATCCGGGGCCGCCAGCCGCCGCCACGCCACGCCCCCCCCGGCGGCTGGCGGACCCCCATCGCCGGGGGGCGGGGGACCCGCCCCCCCGCGATCGGGGCCGCCAGCCGCCGCCACGCCACGCCCCCCCGGCGGCTGGCGGACCCCAATCGCCGGGGGGCGGGGGACCCGCCCCCCCGCGATCCGGGGCCGCCAGCCGCCGCCACGCCACGCCCCCCCGGCGGCTGGCGGACCCCCATCGCCGGGTGGGCGGGGGACCCGCCCCCCGCGATCCGGGGCCGCCAGCCGCCGCCACGCCACGCCCCCCCGGCGGCTGGCGGACCCCCATCGCCGGGGGCGGGGGAACCCGCCCCCCCGCGATCCGGGGCCGCCAGCCGCCGCCACGCCAACGTCTATATGGGGAATCATATCGCATTCTTCCTACTGAAGATTAATTATATTATCCCAGGTGTGTGTCTATTCCCAGCAATATTGGCTGTCTATATTCCCTCCTTGGACGGAAATTTGAAGCAATATCATTGGGTGAGTGAACATCTTTTGTGATGTTTTAAGTAGTAACATCCTCCCCCTGGTGGATATCAGCAACAATCAATTAATACTTAATATTAATAAATATATAAATATTAATACTAATAATCGATATTAATGATCACAATAAACTTCGTAAAAATTTATGGTGGATTAAAATGTTAACGATTTGCAATGGTAATTAATATAATATCACCATGAATATTCAAATAATGATATACGCCATGAATGTTACTTAAATCAATACAAAGTGATGCGGGTAAGAAAATTCTGATGAGTATTAGGGACTAATAATATTGTTCATTAACATTAATATTATAATTAATAGTAAGATTGCATAATCAGGTACTTAAAATAATGAAAAACTAACAATGGTATCCAATTATTAGTACCATTGAGAATTATTAAAATCGATCATTGATGTGTAATAACTATATTATTACTCGAATACCTGTACACCTATTTGTGGGCCCCAACAGGCCACCAAATCACGGTCCCCCACGACTGGAGGCCTCCAACCCGGGGCGGGGGCGGGGACCCGCCCCACCGCGATCCGGGGCGGCCAGCCGCCGCCACGCCACCCCCCGCCGGCGGCTGGCGGACCCCCATCGCCGGGGGGCGGGGGACCCCACCCCCCCGCGATCCGGGGCCGCCAGCCGCCGCCACGCCACCGCCCCCCCGGCGGCTGGCGGACCCCATCGCCGGGGGGCGGGGGACCCGCCCCCCCCGCGATCCGGGGCCGCCAGCCGCCGCGACGCCACGCCCCCCGGCGGCTGGCGGACCCCATCGCCGGGGGGCGGGGGACCGCCCCCCCGCGATCCGGGCCGCCAGCCGCCGCCACGCCACGCCCCCCCGGCGGCTGGCGGACCCCCATCGCCGGGGGGCGGGGACCCGCCCCCCCGCGATCCGGGGCCGCCAGCCGCCGCCACGCCACGCCCCCCCGGCGGCTGGCGGCCCCCATCGCCGGGGGGCGGGGGACCCGCCCCCCCGCGATCCGGGGCCGCCAGCCGCCGCCACGCCACGCCCCCCCGCGGCTGGCGGACCCCCATCGCCGGGGGGCGGGTGACCCGCCCCCCCGCGATCCGGGGGCCGCCAGCCGCCGCCACGCCCACGCCCCCCCGGCGGCTGGCGGACCCCCATCGCCGGGGGCGGGGGACCCTCCCCCCCGCGATCCGGGGCCGCCAGCCGCCGCCACGCCCGCCCCACCGCGGCTGGCGGACCCCCATCGCCGGGGGCGGGGGGACCCGCCCCCCCGCGATCCGGGGCCGCCAGCCGCCGCCACGCCACGCCCCCCCGGCGGCTGGCGGACCCCCATCGCCGGGGGGCGGGGGACCCCGCCCCCCCGCGATCCGGGGCCGCCAGCCGCCGCCACGCCACGTCTATATGGGGAATCATATCGCATTCTTCCTACTGAAGATTAATTATATTATCCCAGGTGTGTGTCTATTCCCAGCAATATTGGCTGTCTATATTCCCTCCTTGGACGAAATTTGAAGCAATATCATTGGGTGAGTGAACATCTTTTGTGATGTTTTAAGTAGTAACATCCTCCCCCTGGTGGATATCAGCAACAATCAATTAATACTTAATATTAATAAATATATTAAATATTAATACTAATAATCGATATTAATGATCACAATAAACTTCGTAAAAATTTATGGTGGATTAAAATGTTAACGATTTGCAATGGTAATTAATATTAATATCACCATGAATATTCAAATAATGATATACGCCATGAATGTTACTTAAATCAATACAAAGTGATGCGGGTAAGAAAATTCTGATGAGTATTAGGGACTAATAATATTGTTCATTAACATTAATATTAATAATTAATAGTAAGATTGCATAATCAGGTACTTAAAATAATGAAAACTAACAATGGTATCCAATTATTAGTACCATTGAGAATTATTAAAATCGATCATTGATGTGTAATAACTATATTATTACTCGGAATACCTGTACACCTATTTGTGGGCCCCAACAGGCCACCAAATCACGGTCCCCACGACTGGAGGCCTCCAACCCGGGGCGGGGGCGGGGAGCCCGCACCCCGCCATCCGGGCCGCCCAGCCACCCCCACGCCACGCCCCCTTGACGGCTGGCGGACCCCCATCGCCGGGGGCGGGGGACCCGCCCCCCCGCGATCCGGGGCCGCCAGCCGCCGCCACGCCACGCCCCCCCGGCGGCTGGCGGACCCCCATCGCCGGGGGGCGGGGGACCCGCCCCCCCGCGATCCGGGGCCGCCAGCCGCCGCCACGCCCACGCCCCCCCGGCGGCTGGCGACCCCCATCGCCGGGGGGCGGGGACCCGCCCCCCCGCGATCCGGGGCCGCCAGCCGCCGCCACGCCACGCCCCCCGGCGGCTGGCGGACCCCCATCGCCGGGGGGCGGGGGACCCGCCCCCCCGCGATCCGGGGCCGCCAGCCGCCGCCACGCCACGCCCCCCCGGCGGCTGGCGGACCCCCCATCGCCGGGGGGCGGGGGACCCGCCCCCCCGCGATCCGGGGCCGCCAGCCGCCGCCACGCCACGTCTATATGGGGAATCATATCGCATTCTTCCTACTGAAGATTAATTATATTATCCCAGGTGTGTGTCTATTCCAGCAATATTGGCTGTCTATATTCCCTCCTTGGACGGAAATTTGAAGCAATATCATTGGGTGAGTTGAACATCTTTGTGATGTTTAAGTAGTAACATCCTCCCCCCTGGTGGATATCAGCAACAATCAATTAATACTTAATATTAATAAATATATTAAATATTAATACTAATAATCGATATTAATGATCACAATAAACTTCGTAAAAATTTATGGTGGATTAAAATGTTAACGATTTGCAATGGTAATTAATATTAATATCACCATGAATATTCAAATAATGATATACGCCATGAATGTTACTTAAATCAATACAAAGTGATGCGGGTAAGAAAATTCTGATGAGTATTAGGGACTAATAATATTGTTCATTAACATTAATATTAATAATTAATAGTAAGATTGCATAATCAGGTACTTAAAATAATGAAAACTAACAATGGTATCCAATTATTAGTACCATTGAGAATTATTAAAATCGATCATTGATGTGTAATAACTATATTATTACTCGGAATACCTGTACACCTATTTGTGGGCCCCAACAGGCCACCAAATCACGGTCCCCACGACTGGAGGCCTCCAACCCGGGGCGGGGGCGGGGGAGCCCGCCCCACCCGCATCCGGGCGCCAGCCCCGCCACGCCACCCCCCGCCGGCGGCTGGCGGACCCCCATCGCCGGGGGGCGGGGGACCCGCCCCCCGCGATCCGGGGCCGCCAGCCGCCGCCACGCCACGCCCCCCCGGCGTCTGGCGGACCCCCATCGCCGGGGGGCGGGGGACCCGCCCCCCCGCGATCCGGGGCCGCCAGCCGCCGCCACGCCACGCCCCCCCGGCGGCTGGCGGACCCCCATCGCCGGGGGGCGGGGGACCCGCCCCCCCGCGATCCGGGGCCGCCAGCCGCCGCCACGCCACGCCCCCCCCGGCGGCTGGCGGACCCCCATCGCCGGGGGGCGGGGGACCCGCCCCCCCGCGATCCGGGGCCGCCAGCCGCCGCCACGCCACGCCCCCCCGGCGGCTGGCGGACCCCCATCGCCGGGGGGCGGGGGACCCGCCCCCCCGCGATCCGGGGCCGCCAGCCGCCGCCACGCCACGCCCCCCGGCGGCTGGGCGGACCCCCATCGCCGGGGGGCGGGGGACCCGCCCCCCCGCGATCCGGGGCCGCCAGCCGCCGCCACGCCACGTCTATATGGGGAATCATATCGCATTCTTCCTACTGAAGATTAATTATATTATCCCAGGTGTGTGTCTATTCCCAGCAATATTGGCTGTCTATATTCCCTCCTTGGACGGAAATTTGAAGCAATATCATTGGGTGAGTGAACATCTTTTGTGATGTTTTAAGTAGTAACATCCTCCCCCTGGTGGATATCAGCAACAATCAATTAATACTTAATATTAATAAATATATTAAATATTAATACTAATAATCGATATTAATGATCACAATAAACTTCGTAAAAATTTATGGTGGATTAAAATGTTAACGATTTGCAATGGTAATTAATATTAATATCACCATGAATATTCAAATAATGATATACGCCATGAATGTTACTTAAATCAATACAAAGTGATGCGGGTAAGAAAATTCTGATGAGTATTAGGGACTAATAATATTGTTCATTAACATTAATATTAATAATTAATAGTAAGATTGCATATCAGGTACTTAAAATAATGAAAACTAACAATGGTATCCAATTATTAGTACCATTGAGAATTATTAAAATCGATCATTGATGTGTAATAACTATATTATTACTCGGAAATACCTGTACACCTATTTGTGGGCCCAAGAGGCCACCAAATCACGGTCCCCACGACTGGAGGCCTCCAACCCGGGGCGGGGGCGGGAGCCCGCACCCCGCGATCCGGGCCGCCCAGCCCCCCCACGCCACGCCCCCTTGACGGCTGGCGGACCCCCCATCGCCGGGGGCGGGGGACCCGCCCCCCCGCGATCCGGGGCGGCCAGCCGCCGCCACGCCACCCCCCGCCGGCGACAGGCGGACCCCCATCGCCGCTGGGCGGGGGACCCGACCCCAAGCGATCCGGGGCCGCCAGCCGCCGCCACGCCACCCCCCGCCGGCGGCTGGCGGACCCCCATCGCCGGGGGGGCGGGGGACCCGCCCCCCCGCGATCCGGGGCCGCCTGCCGCCGCCACCCCACGCCCCCCCGGCGGCTGGCGGACCCCCATCGCCGGGGGCGGGGGACCCGCCCCCCCGCGATCCGGGGCCGCCAGCGCCGCCACGCCACGCCCCCCCGGCGGCTGGCGGACCCCCATCGTCGGGGGGCGGGGGACCCGCCCCCCCGCGATCCGGGGCCGCCAGCCGCCGCCACGCCACGCCCCCCCCGGCGGCTGGCGACCCCCATCGCCGGGGGGCGGGGGACCCGCCCCCCCGCGATCCGGGGCCGCCAGCCGCCGCCACGCCACGCCCCCCCGGCGGCTGGCGGACCCCCATCGCCGGGGGGCGGGGACCCGCCCCCCCGCGATCCGGGGCCGCCAGCCGCCGCCACGCCACGCCCCCCCGGCGGCTGGCGGACCCCCATCGCCGGGGGCGGGGGACCCGCCCCCCGCGATCCGGGGCCGCCAGCCGCCGCCACGCCACGCCCCCCGGCGGCTGCCGGACCCCCATCGCCGGGGGGCGGGGGACCCGCCCCCCCCGCGAATCCGGGGCCGCCAGCCGCGCCACGCAACCGCCCCCCCGGCGGCTGCCGGACCCCCATCGCCGGGGGGCGGGGGACCCGCCCCCCCGCGATCCGGGGCCGCCAGCCGCCGCCACGTCCACGCCCCCCCGGCGGCTGGGGACCCCCATCGCCGGGGGGCGGGGGACCCGCCCCCCCGCGATCCGGGGCCGCCAGCCGCCGCCACGCCACGCCCCCCGGCGGCGGCGGACACCCCATCGCCGGGGTTGCGGGGGACCCGCCCCCCTGCGATCCGGGGCCGGCCAGCCGCCGCCACGCCACGCCTCCCCCGTCGGCTGGCGGACCCCCATCGCCGGGGGCGGGGGACCCGACCCCCACCGCGATCCGGGGCGGCCCAGCCGCGCCACGACTCCACCCCCCGCCGGCGACAGGCGGACCCCCATCGCCGGGGGGCGGGGGACCCGCCCCCCAGCGATCCGGGGCCGGCCCAGCCGCCCCACGGCCACGTCTATATGGGGATCAGTATCGAATTCTTCCTACTGAAGATTAATTATATTATCCCAGGTGTGTGTCTATTCCCAGCAATATTGGCTGTCTATATTCCCTCCTTGGACGGAAATTTGAAGCAATATCATTGGGTGAGTGAACATCTTTTGTGATGTTTTAAGTAGTAACATCCTCCCCCTGGTGGATATCAGCAACAATCAATTAATACTTAATATTAATAAATATATTAAATATTAATACTAATAATCGATATTAATGATCACAATAAACTTCGTAAAAATTTATGGTGGATTAAAATGTTAACGATTTGCAATGGTAATTAATATTAATATCACCATGAATATTCAAATAATGATATACGCCATGAATGTTACTTAAATCAATACAAAGTGATGCGGGTAAGAAAATTCTGATGAGTATTAGGGACTAATAATATTGTTCATTAACATTAATATTAATAATTAATAGTAAGATTGCATAATCAGGTACTTAAAATAATGAAAACTAACAATGGTATCCAATTATTAGTACCATTGAGAATTATTAAAATCGATCATTGATGTGTAATAACTATATTATTACTCGGAATACCTGTACACCTATTGGTGGGCCCCAACAGGCCACCAAATCACGGTCCCCACGACTGTGGGCCTCCAACCCGGGGCGGGGGCGGGGAGCCCGCACCCCGCGATCCGGGCCGCCCAGCCACCCCCACGCCACGCCCCCTTGACGGCTGGCGGACCCCCATCGCCGGGGGCGGGGACCCGCCCCACCGCGATCCGGGGCCGCCAGCCGCCGCCACGCCACACCCCCGCCGGCGCAGGCGGGACCCCCCATCGCCGGGGGGCGGGGGGACCCGCCCCCCCGCGATCCGGGGGCCGCCAGCCGCCGCCACGCCACGCCCCCCGGCGGCTGGCGGACCCCCATCGCCGGGGGCGGGGGACCCGCCCCCCCGCGATCCGGGGCCGCCAGCCGCCGCCACGCCACGCCCCCCCGGCGGCTGGCGGACCCCCATCGCCGGGGGGCGGGTGACCCGCCCCCCCGCGATCCGGGGCCGCCAGCCGCCGCCACGCCACGCCCCCCCGGCGGCTGGCGGACCCCCATCGCCGGGGGGCGGGGGACCCGCCCCCCCCGCGATCCGGGGCCGCCAGCCGCCGCCACGCCACGCCCCCCCGGCGGCTGGCGGACCCCCATCGCCGGGGGGCGGGGGACCCGCCCCCCCGCGATCCGGGGCCGCCAGCCGCCGCCACGCCACGCCCCCCCCGGCGGCTGGCGGACCCCCATCGCCGGGGGGCGGGGGACCCGCCCCCCCGCGATCCGGGGCCGCCAGCCGCCGCCACGCCACGCCCCCCCGGCGGCTGGCGGACCCCCATCGCCGGGGGGCGGGGGACCCGCCCCCCCGGGATCCGGGGCCGCCAGCCGCCGCCACGCCACGTCTATATGGGGAATCATATCGCATTCTTCCTACTGAAGATTAATTATATTATCCCAGGTGTGTGTCTATTCCCAGCAATATTGGCTGTCTATATTCCCTCCTTGGACGGAAATTTGAAGCAATATCATTGGGTGAGTGAACATCTTTTGTGATGTTTTAAGTAGTAACATCCTCCCCCTGGTGGATATCAGCAACAATCAATTAATACTTAATATTAATAAATATATTAAATATTAATACTAATAATCGATATTAATGATCACAATAAACTTCGTAAAAATTTATGGTGGATTAAAATGTTAACGATTTGCAATGGTAATTAATATTAATATCACCATGAATATTCAAATAATGATATACGCCATGAATGTTACTTAAATCAATACAAAGTGATGCGGGTAAGAAAATTCTGATGAGTATTAGGGACTAATAATATTGTTCATTAACATTAATATTAATAATTAATAGTAAGATTGCATAATCAGGTACTTAAAATAATGAAAACTAACAATGGTATCCAATTATTAGTACCATTGAGAATTATTAAAATCGATCATTGATGTGTAATAACTATATTATTACTCGGAATACCTGTACACCTATTTGTGGGCCCCAACAGGCCACCAAATCACGGTCCCCACGACTGGAGGCCTCCAACCCGGGGCAGGGGCGGGGGACCCGCCCCACCGCGATCCGGGGCGGCCAGCCGCCGCCACGCCACCCCCCGCCGGCGGCTGGCGGACCCCCATCGCCGGGGGGCGGGGGACCCGCCCCCCCGCGATCCGGGGCCGCCAGCCGCCGCCACGCCACGCCCCCCCGGCGGCTGGCGGACCCCCATCGCCGGGGGGCGGGGGACCCGCCCCCCCGCGATCCGGGGCCGCCAGCCGCCGCCACGCCACGCCCCCCCGGCGGCTGGCGGACCCCCATCGCCGGGGGGCGGGGGACCCGCCCCCCCCGCGATCCGGGGCCGCCAGCCGCCGCCACGCCACGCCCCCCCGGCGGCTGGCGGACCCCCATCGCCGGGGGGCGGGGGACCCGCCCCCCCGCGATCCGGGGCGCCAGCCGCCGCCACGCCACGTCTATATGGGGAATCATATCGCATTCTTCCTACTGAAGATTAATTATATTATCCCAGGTGTGTGTCTATTCCCAGCAATATTGGCTGTCTATATTCCCTCCTTGGACGGAAATTTGAAGCAATATCATTGGGTGAGTGAACATCTTTTGTGATGTTTTTAAGTAGTAACATCCTCCCCCTGGTGGATATCAGCAACAATCAATTAATACTTAATATTAATAAATATATTAAATATTAATACTAATAATCGATATTAATGATCACAATAAACTTCGTAAAAATTTATGGTGGATTAAAATGTTAACGATTTGCAATGGTAATTAATATTAATATCACCATGAATATTCAAATAATGATATACGCCATGAATGTTACTTAAATCAATACAAAGTGATGCGGGTAAGAAAATTCTGATGAGTATTAGGGACTAATAATATTGTTCATTAACATTAATATTAATAATTAATAGTAAGATTGCATAATCAGGTACTTAAAATAATGAAACTAACAATGGTATCCAATTATTAGTACCATTGAGAATTATTAAAATCGATCATTGATGTGTAATAACTATATTATTACTCGGAATAGCTGTAAACACCTATTTGTGGGCCCCAACAGGCCACCAAATCACGGTCCCCACGACTGGAGGCCTCCAACCCGGGGCGGGGGCGGGGGAGCCCGCACCCCGCCACCGGGACGCCCAGCCACCCCCCACGCCACGCCCCCTTGACGGCTGGCGGACCCCCATCGCAGGGGGCGGGGCACCCGCCCCCCCGCGATCCGGGGCCGCCAGCCGCCGCCACGCCACGCCCCCCCGGCGGCTGGCGGACCCCCATCGCCGGGGGGCGGGGGACCCGCCCCCCCGCGATCCGGGGCCGCCAGCCGCCGCCACGCCACGTCTATATGGGGAATCATATCGCATTCTTCCTACTGAAGATTAATTATATTATCCCAGGTGTGTGTCTATTCCCAGCAATATGGCTGTCTATATTCCCTCCTTGGACGGAAATTTGAAGCAATATCATTGGTGTGAGTGAACATCTTTTGTGATGTTTTAAGTAGTAACATCCTCCCCCTGGTGGATATCAGCAACAATCAATTAATACTTAATATTAATAAATATATTAAATATTAATACTAATAATCGATATTAATGATCACAATAAACTTCGTAAAAATTTATGGTGGATTAAAATGTTAACGATTTGCAATGGTAATAATATTAATATCACCATGAATATTCAAATAATGATATACGCCATGAATGTTACTTAAATCAATACAAAGTGATGCGGGGTAAGAAAATTCTGATGAGTATTAGGACTAATAATATTGTTCATTAACATTAATATTAATAATTAATAGTAAGATTGCATAATCAGGTACTTAAATAATGAAAACTAACAATGTATCCAATTATTAGTACCATTGAGAATTATTAAAATCGATCATTGATGTGTAATAACTATATTATTACTCGGAATACCTGTACACCTATTTGTGGGCCCCAACAGGCCACCAAATCACGGTCCCCCACGACTGGAGGCCTCCAACCCGGGGCAGGGGCGGGGGACCCGCCCCCACCGCGATCCGGGGCGGCCAGCCGCCGCCACGCCAACCCCCCGCCGGCGGCTGGCGGACCCCCATCGCCGGGGGCGGGGGACCCGCCCCACCGCGATCCGGGGCGGCCAGCCGCCGCCACGCCACGCCCCCCCGGCGGCTGGCGCACCCCCATCGCCGGGGGGCGGGGGACCCGCCCCCCCGCGATCCGGGGGCCGCCAGCCGCCGCCACGCCACGTCTATATGGGGAATCATATCGCATTCTTCCTACTGAAGATTAATTATATTATCCCAGGTGTGTGTCTATTCCCAGCAATATTGGCTGTCTATATTCCCTCCTTGGACGGAAATTTGAAGCAATATCATTGGGTGAGTGAACATCTTTTGTGATGTTTTAAGTAGTAACATCCTCCCCCTGGTGGATATCAGCAACAATCAATTAATACTTAATATTAATAAATATATTAAATATTAATACTAATAATCGATATTAATGATCACAATAAACTTCGTAAAAATTTATGGTGGATTAAAATGTTAACGATTTGCAATGGTAATTAATATTAATATCACCATGAATATTCAAATAATGATATACGCCATGAATGTTACTTAAATCAATACAAAGTGATGCGGGTAAGAAAATTCTGATGAGTATTAGGGACTAATAATATTGTTCATTAACATTAATATTAATAATTAATAGTAAGATTGCATAATCAGGTACTTAAAATAATGAAAACTAACAATGGTATCCAATTATTAGTACCATTGAGAATTATTAAAATCGATCATTGATGTGTAATAACTATATTATTACTCGGAATACCTGTACTCCTATTTGTGGGCCCCAACAGGCCACCAAATCACGGTCCCCACGACTGGAGGCCTCCAACCCGGGGCGGGGGCGGGGAGCCCGCACCCCGCCATCCGGGCCGCCCAGCCACCCCCACGCCACGCCCCCTTGACGGCTGGCGGACCCCCATCGCCGGGGGCGGGGGACCCGCCCCACCGCGATCCGGGGCGGCCAGCCGCCGCCACGCCACGCCCCGCCGGCGGCTGGCGGACCCCCATCGCCGGGGGGCGGGGGACCCGCCCCCCCGCGATCCGGGGCCGCCAGCCGCCGCCACGCCACGCCCCCCCGGCGGCTGGCGGACCCCATCGCCGGGGGGCGGGGGACCCGCCCCCCCGCGATCCGGGGCCCCAGCCGCCGCCACGCCACGCCCCCCCGGCGGCTGGCGGACCCCCCATCGCCGGGGGGCGGGGGACCCGCCCCCCCGCGATCCGGGGCCGCCAGCCGCCGCCACGCCCACGCCCCCCCGGCGGCTGGCGGACCCCCATCGCCGGGGGGCGGGGGACCCGCCCCCCCGCGATCCGGGGCCGCCAGCCGCCGCCACGCCACGCCCCCCCGGCGGCTGGCGGAACCCCATCGCCGGGGGGCGGGGGACCCGCCCCCCCGCGATCCGGGGCCGCAGCCGCCGCCACGCCACCGCCCCCCCCGGCGGCTGGCGGACCCCCATCGCCGGGGGGCGGGGGACCCGCCCCCCCGCGATCCGGGGCCGCCAGCCGCCGCCACGCCACGCCCCCCCCGGCGGCTGGCGGACCCCCATCGCCGGGGGGCGGGGGACCCGCCCCCCCGCGATCCGGGGCCGCCAGCCGCCGCCACGCCACGCCCCCCCGGCGGCTGGCGGACCCCCATCGCCGGGGGGCGGGGGACCCGCCCCCCCGCGATCCGGGGCCGCCAGCCGCCGCCACGCCACGCCCCCCCGGCGGCTGGCGGACCCCCATCGCCGGGGGGCGGGGGACCCGCCCCCCCGCGATCCGGGGCCGCCAGCCGCCGCCACGCCACGCCCCCCCGGCGGCTGGCGGACCCCCATCGCCGGGGGGCGGGGGACCCCGCCCCCCCGCGATCCGGGGCCGCCAGCCGCCGCCACGCCACGCCCCACCGGCGGCTGGCGGACCCCCATCGCCGGGGGCGGGGGACCCGCCCCCCCGCGATCCGGGGCCGCCAGCCGCCGCCACGCCACGCCCCCCCGGCGGCTGGCGGACCCCCATCGCCGGGGGGCGGGGGACCCGCCCCCCCGCGATCCGGGGCCGCCAGCCGCCGCCACGCCACGCCCCCCCGGCGGCTGGCGGACCCCCATCGCCGGGGGCGGGGGACCCGCCCCCCCGCGATCCGGGGCCGCCAGCCGCCGCCACGCCACGTCTATATGGGGAATCATATCGCATTCTTCCTACTGAAGATTAATTATATTATCCCAGGTGTGTGTCTATTCCCAGCAATATTGGCTGTCTATATTCCCTCCTTGGACGGAAATTTGAAGCAATATCATTGGGTGAGTGAACATCTTTTGTGATGTTTTAAGTAGTAACATCCTCCCCCTGGTGGATATCAGCAACAATCAATTAATACTTAATATTAATAAATATATTAAATATTAATACTAATAATCGATATTAATGATCACAATAAACTTCGTAAAAATTTATGGTGGATTAAAATGTTAACGATTTGCAATGGTAATTAATATTAATATCACCATGAATATTCAAATAATGATATACGCCATGAATGTTACTTAAATCAATACAAAGTGATGCGGGTAAGAAAATTCTGATGAGTATTAGGGACTAATAATATTGTTCATTAACATTAATATTAATAATTAATAGTAAGATTGCATAATCAGGTACTTAAAATAATGAAAACTAACAATGGTATCCAATTATTAGTACCATTGAGAATTATTAAAATCGATCATTGATGTGTAATAACTATATTATTACTCGGAATACCTGTACTCCTATTTGTGGGCCCCAACAGGCCACCAAATCACGGTCCCCACGACTGGAGGCCTCCAACCCGGGGCGGGGGCGGGGAGCCCGCACCCCGCGATCCGGGCCGCCCAGCCACCCCCACGCCACGCCCCCCTTGACGGCTGGCGGACCCCCATCGCCGGGGGCGGGGGACCCGCCCCACCGCGATCCGGGGCGGCCAGCCGCCGCCACGCCACCCCCCGCCGGCGACAGGCGGACCCCCATCGCCGGGGGGCGGGGGACCCGCCCCCCCGGCGATCCGGGGCCGCCAGCCGCCGCCACGCCACGTCTATATGGGGAATCATATCGCATTCTTCCTACTGAAGATTAATTATATTATCCCAGGTGTGTGTCTATTCCCAGCAATATTGGCTGTCTATATTCCCTCCTTGGACGGAAATTTGAAGCAATATCATTGGGTGAGTGAACATCTTTTGTGATGTTTTAAGTAGTAACATCCTCCCCCTGGTGGATATCAGCAACAATCAATTAATACTTAATATTAATAAATATATTAAATATTAATACTAATAATCGATATTAATGATCACAATAAACTTCGTAAAAATTTATGGTGGATTAAAATGTTAACGATTTGCAATGGTAATTAATATTAATATCACCATGAATATTCAAATAATGATATACGCCATGAATGTTACTTAAATCAATACAAAGTGATGCGGGTAAGAAAATTCTGATGAGTATTAGGGACTAATAATATTGTTCATTAACATTAATATTAATAATTAATAGTAAGATTGCATAATCAGGTACTTAAAATAATGAAAACTAACAATGGTATCCAATTATTAGTACCATTGAGAATTATTAAAATCGATCATTGATGTGTAATAACTATATTATTACTCGGAAATACCTGTACACCTATTTGTGGGCCCCAACAGGCCACCAAATCACGGTCCCCACGACTGGAGGCCTCCAACCCGGGGCGGGGCGGGGAGCCCGCACCCCGCCATCCGGGCCGCCAGCCACCCCCACGCCAACGCCCCCTTGACGGCTGGCGGACCCCCATCGCCGGGGGCGGGGGACCCGCCCCACCCGCGATCCGGGGCGGCCAGCCGCCGCCACGGCACCCCCCGCCGGCGACAGGCGGACCCCCATCGCCGGGGGGCGGGGACCCGCCCCCCCCGCGTCCGGGGGCCGTCAGCCGCCGCCACGCCACGCCCCCCCCGGCGGCTGGCGGACCCCCATCGCCGGGGGGCGGGGGACCCGCCCCCCCGCGATCCGGGGCCGCCAGCCGCCGCCACGCCTCGCCCCCCCGGCGGCTGGCGGACCCCCATCGCCGGGGGCGGGGGACCCGCCCCCCGCGATCCGGGGGCCGCCAGCCGCCGCCGCACGCCACGCCCCCCGGCGGCTGGCGGACCCCCATCGCCGGGGGGCGGGGGACCCGCCCCCCCGCGATCCGGGGCCGCCAGCCGCCTCCACGCCACGCCCCCCGGGCGGCTGGCGACCCCATCGCCGGGGGGCGGGGACCCTCCCCCCGCGATCCGGGGCCGCCAGCCGCCGCCACGCCACTCTATATGGGGAATCATATCGCATTCTTCCTACTGAAGATTAATTATTATCCCAGGTGTGTGTCTATTCCCAGCAATATTGGCTGTTCTATATCCTATTCCCCTCCATTGGACGGAAAGTTGAAGCAATATCATTGGGTGAGTGAACATCTTTGTGATGTTTTAAGTAGTCACATCCTCCCCCTGGTGGATATAGCAACAAATCAATTACTACTTAATATTAAGTAACTTTATTAAATATTAATACTATAATCGATATTAATGAATCAACATAAACTTCGTAAAAATTTTTGGTGGATTAAAATGTTAACGATTTGCAATGGTAATTAATATTAATATCACCATGAATATTCAAATAATGATATACGCCATGAATGTTACTTAAATCAATACAAAGTGATGCGGGTAAGAAAATTCTGATGAGTATTAGGGACTAATAATATTGTTCATTAACTTAATATTAATAATTATAGTAAGATTGCATAATCAGGTACTTAAAATAATGAAAACTAACAATGGTATCCAATTATTAGTACCATTGAGAATTATTAAAATCGATCATTGATGTGTAATAACTATTATTACTCGGAATACCTGTACACCTATTTGTGGGCCCCAACAGGCCACCAAATCACGGTCCCCACGACTGGAGGCCTCCAACCCGGGGCAGGGGCGGGGGACCCGCCCCACCGCGATCCGGGGCGCCAGCCGCCGCCACGCCCCCCCGCCGGCGGCTGGCGGACCCCCATCGCCGGGGGGCGGGGACCCGCCCCCCCGCGATCCGGGGCCGCCAGCCGCCGCCACGCCACGCCCCCCGGCGGCTGGCGGACCCCCATCGCCGGGGGGCGGGGACCCGCCCCCCCGCGATCCGGGGCCGCCAGCCGCCGCCACGCCACGCCCCCCCGGCGGTGGCGGACCCCCATCGCCGGGGGGCGGGGGACCCGCCCCCCCGCGATCCGGGGCCGCCAGCCGCCGCCACGCCCCCCCGGCGGCTGGCGGACCCCCATCGCCGGGGGGCGGGGGGCCCGCCCCCCGCGATCCGGGGCCGCCAGCCGCCGCCACGCCACGTCTATATGGGGAATCATATCGCATTCTTCCTACTGAAGATTAATTATATTATCCCAGGTGTGTGTCTATTCCCAGCAATATTGGCTGTCTATATTCCCTCCTTGGACGGAAATTTGAAGCAATATCATTGGGTGAGTGAACATCTTTTGTGATGTTTTAAGTAGTAACATCCTCCCCCTGGTGGATATCAGCAACAATCAATTAATACTTAATATTAATAAATATATTAAATATTAATACTAATAATCGATATTAATGATCACAATAAACTTCGTAAAAATTTATGGTGGATTAAAATGTTAACGATTTGCAATGGTAATTAAATTAATATCACCATGAATATTCAAATAATGATATACGCCATGAATGTTACTTAAATCAATACAAAGTGATGCGGGTAAGAAAATTCTGATGAGTATTAGGACTAATAATATTGTTCATTAACATTAATATTAATAATTAATAGTAAGATTGCATAATCAGGTACTTAAAATAATGAAAACTAACAATGGTATCCAATTATTAGTACCATTGAGAATTATTAAAATCGATCATTGATGTGTAATAACTATATTATTACTCGGAATACCTGTACACCTATTTGTGGGCCCCAAGAGGCCACCAAATCACGGTCCCCACGACTGGAGGCCTCCAACCCGGGGCGGGGGCGGGGAGCCCGCACCCCGCGATCCGGGCCGCCCAGCCACCCCCACGCCACGCCCCCTTGACGGCTGGCGGACCCCCATCGCCGGGGGCGGGGGACCCGCCCCCCCGCGATCCGGGGCGGCCAGCCGCCGCCACGCCACCCCGCCGGCGCAGGCGGACCCCCATCGCGCTGGGCGGGGGACCCGCCCCGCGATCCGGGGCCGCCAGCCGCCGCCACGCCACCCCCCGCCGGCGGCTGGCGGACCCCCATCGCCGGGGGGCGGGGGACCCGCCCCCCCGCGATCCGGGGCCGCCAGCCGCCGCCACCCACGCCCCCCGGCGGCTGGCGGACCCCCATCGCCGGGGGGCGGGGGACCCGCCCCCCGCGATCCGGGGCCGCCAGCCGCCGCCACGCCACGCCCCCCGGCGGCTGGCGGACCCCCATCGCCGGGGGGCGGGGGACCCGCCCCCCCGCGATCCGGGGCCGCCAGCCGCCGCCACGCCACGCCCCCCCGGCGGCTGGCGGACCCCCATCGCCGGGGGGCGGGGGACCCGCCCCCCCGCGATCCGGGGCCGCCAGCCGCCGCCACGCCACGCCCCCCGGCGGCTGGCGGACCCCCATCGCCGGGGGGCGGGGGACCCGCCCCCCCGCGATCCGGCGCCGCCAGCCGCCGCCACGCCACGCCCCCCCGGCGGCTGGCGGACCCCCATCGCCGGGGGGCGGGGGACCCGCCCCCCGCGATCCGGGGCCGCCAGCCGCCGCCACGCCACGCCCCCCCGGCGGCTGGCGGACCCCCATCGCCGGGGGGCGGGGGACCCGCCCCCCCGCGATCCGGGGCCGCCAGCCGCCGCCACGCCACGCCCCCCCGGCGGCTGGCGGACCCCCATCGCCGGGGGCGGGGGACCCGCCCCCCCGCGATCCGGGGCCGCCAGCCGCCGCCACGCCACGCCCCCCCGGCGGCTGGCGGACCCCCATCGCCGGGGGGCGGGGGACCCGCCCCCCCGCGATCCGGGGCCGCCAGCCGCCGCCACGCCACGCCCCCCCGGCGGCTGGCGGACCCCCATCGCCGGGGGGCGGGGGACCCGCCCCCCGCGATCCGGGGCCGCCAGCCGCCGCCACGCCACGTATATGGGGAATCATATCGCATTCTTCCTACTGAAGATTAATTATATTATCCCAGGTGTGTGTCTATTCCCAGCAATATTGGCTGTCTATATTCCCTCCTTGGACGGAAATTTGAAGCAATATCATTGGGTGAGTGAACATCTTTTGTGATTTTTAAGTAGTAACATCCTCCCCCTGGTGGATATCAGCAACAATCAATTAATACTAATATTAATAAATATATTAAATATTAATACTAATAATCGATATTAATGATCACAATAAACTTCGTAAAAATTTATGGTGGATTAAAATGTTAACGATTTGCAATGGTAATTAATATATATCACCATGAATATTCAAATAATGATATACGCCATGAATGTTACTTAAATCAATACAAAGTGATGCGGGTAAGAAAATTCTGATGAGTATTAGGGACTAATAATATTGTTCATTAACATTAATATTAATAATTAATAGTAAGATTGCATAATCAGGTACTTAAAATGAAAACTAACAATGGTATCCAATTATTAGTACCATTGAGAATTATTAAAATCGATCATTGATGTGTAATAACTATATTATTACTCGGAATACCTGTACCCTATTTGTGGGCCCCAACAGGCCACCAAATCACGGTCCCCACGACTGGAGGCCTCCAACCCGGGGCGGGGGCGGGGAGCCCGCACCCCGCCATCCGGGCCGGCCCAGCCACCCCACGCCACGCCCCCTTGACGGCTGGCGGACCCCCATCGCCGGGGGCGGGGGACCCGCCCCCCGCGATCCGGGGCGCCAGCCGCCGCCACGCCACGCCCCGCGGCGGCTGGCGGACCCCCATCGCCGGGGGCGGGGGACCCGCCCCACCGCGATCCCCGGCCCCCAGCCGCCGCCACGCCACGCCCCCCCGGCGGCTGGCGGACCCCCATCGCCGGGGGGCGGGGGACCCGCCCCCCCGCGATCCGGGGCCGCCAGCCGCCGCCACGCCACGCCCCCCGGCGGCTGGCGGACCCCCATCGCCGGGGGGCGGGGGACCCGCCCCCCCGCGATCCGGGGCCGCCAGCCGCCGCCACGCCACGCCCCCCCGGCGGCTGGCGGACCCCCATCGCCGGGGGCGGGGGACCCGCCCCCCCGCGATCCGGGGCCGCCAGCCGCCGCCACGCCACGCCCCCCCGGCGGCTGGCGGACCCCCATCGCCGGGGGGCGGGGGACCCGCCCCCCCGCGATCCGGGGCCGCCAGCCGCCGCCACGCCACGCCCCCCCGGCGGCTGGCGGACCCCCATCGCCGGGGGGCGGGGGACCCGCCCCCCCGCGATCCGGGGCCGCCAGCCGCCGCCACGCCACGCCCCCCGGCGGCTGGCGGACCCCCATCGCCGGGGGGCGGGGGACCCGCCCCCCGCGATCCGGGGCCGCCAGCCGCCGCCACGCCACCCCCCCCGGCGGCTGGCGGACCCCCATCGCCGGGGGGCGGGGGACCCGCCCCCCGCGATCCGGGGCCGCCAGCCGCCGCCACGCCACGCCCCCCCGGCGGCTGGCGGACCCCCATCGCCGGGGGGCGGGGGACCCGCCCCCCCGCGATCCGGGGCCGCCAGCCGCCACGCCACGCCCCCCCGGCGGCTGGCGGACCCCCATCGCCGGGGGGCGGGGGACCCGCCCCCCCGCGATCCGGGGCCGCCAGCCGCCGCCACGCCACGCCCCCCGGCGGCTGGCGGACCCCCATCGCCGGGGGGCGGGGACCCGCCCCCCCGCGATCCGGGGCCGCCAGCCGCCGCCACGCCACGCCCCCCCGGCGGCTGGCGGACCCCCATCGCCGGGGGGCGGGGGACCCGCCCCCCCGCGATCCGGGGCCGCCAGCCGCCGCCACGCCACGTCTATATGGGGAATCATATCGCATTCTTCCTACTGAAGATTAATTATATTATCCCAGGTGTGTGTCTATTCCCAGCAATATTGGCTGTCTATATTCCCTCCTTGGACGGAAATTTGAAGCAATATCATTGGGTGAGTGAACATCTTTTGTGATGTTTTAAGTAGTAACATCCTCCCCCTGGTGGATATCAGCAACAATCAATTAATACTTAATATTAAATATATTAAATATTAATACTAATAATCGATATTAATGATCACAATAAACTTCGTAAAAATTTATGGTGGATTAAAATGTTAACGATTTGCAATGGTAATTAATATTAATATCACCATGAATATTCAAATAATGATATACGCCATGAATGTTACTTAAATCAATACAAAGTGATGCGGGTAAGAAAATTCTGATGAGTATTAGGGACTAATAATATTGTTCATTAACATTAATATTAATAATTAATAGTAAGATTGCATAATCAGGTACTTAAAATAATGAAAACTAACAATGGTATCCAATTATTAGTACCATTGAGAATTATTAAAATCGATCATTGATGTGTAATAACTATATTATTACTCGGAATACCTGTACACCTATTTGTGGG